>NC_048422.1:5698623-5717193 GCF_013103735.1 Etheostoma cragini
ATGCTACCCTGATTTTGGAGCCTCTCTGATCCAAGGGAACATTCTGGGGAAAAAAGAACATAAGGACTCCGGGGAATGTCTCCCCAGAGCTAGGTTAGTAACAGGCATTTCTGGGACATGGATGCACATAAATGAAAAGATTGAAAGATAGAGGAGAGAGGAGCTCAGTGTATCAAAATAAGTCCCCCGCTGTCTAAAACTATTATTACAGCAAAAACCAAGAGAGACAAGGTAAAGAGAGCTCCAGCCCGGTCGGGCTAGAACTCTCCCCAACCGGATCGGGCTGTATGCCAAGTCTCCCTTTAGTTTTAATATATTCTTGATTACATGATAGATAAATCTGAAAACTATGAAGAGAAGCAGGTGGGCCGGGTTAGGCGGACGCTGCGACTCCTCACTCCCTAACAATATTTAATTCTATGCCCTAACTATAAGCTTTATCAAAAAGGAAAGTCTTAAGCCTACTTAGTGTTCCTCAGTGGGTAATTTACAATTTATTTTGTTAGAATCACTGCACACAAGCCTGAAATACACACACATGCTCAGGACCTATTCATGCACAAATGTGAGAATGTGTGAGAATAAGGGGGCTGGACCAGCCCTGGAGCATTTTAGGGAGTACGGTGCCTTGCCCTTTTTCAAACCATTCCCAATGATGGCTTCTCAGATGGTTCTGTGTAACAAACCATCTGGCACATCAGGTTAGGATATGGTTGAAACTCTCAGACAAAACTGCCATTCTGTCCTTGCATAACCATATTGAGAGCTGTGGCTACAGTGGTTCTCCTTTCTGCTGATGATGTAGTTCTTTTGGCTTCAGACCATGTACTCCAGCGCACCCTGGGGTGGTTTGTTGTGTGAAGCAGTTGGGAAGATTGCCACCACCTGAATTCTGAGGCCACTTGACCCTGCTGTACAATGAAGGGTTGGTGCCCCAAGGGAAGTAGTATCCAAAGAGCTGAGAAGATGAAGAACCTTAAAATTGATTTGCCATTCGATCTACATTCCAAACCCACATATCATCGTGAACTCATGATTGGGACTGAAAGAATTAAATCATAGATTCTAGCAGTGGACGTTCAACAACCTGAGATACAGTTCCTACGTTTGATGTTGTCAAATGGTTTATCCCAGAAAGTACAGCAAAATTACTGTTATTCCATGATTCCATAAAAAAAACACTGTGCACCCGAACAATTCTGAGTCCCGTGGTACCACTGAGGCTGGCACATGTCTACTTTTGTACATTGTTTTGACAAGGAGGGATATGCTTGACCTCTTACGGAAGGACGTCACCTAGTAAGCTGTCACTCACCCATTTGTATTTTAAAATTTGTGTTTGTGTATTTATATGTGTGTGATCTTGCAGGGTGCGGCGACTGTGTCACTACATGGTCAACCTACGCTATTTTGAAATGTGCATCCTGATGGTCATTACCATGAGCAGCATCGCTCTAGCAGCCGAGGACCCCGTGCAAGCCAATGCACCGCGAAACAATGTGAGTCAGACTGACATCTAGACGTAATAAGTAAACATCTGGAAGTACACAATAAACACACTGGCTGTCAGACGCTTACACAAGAGCATGAGGATTCACACACAAACACATACATCTCTTTTGGGCTGACTGGCTAATTAATTCAAAATGATTAAGTACTTCCTAACAGAGCTGGACAGTTTGCCCATATTGAGGTAGAGGGAAGGAAAAGAGGCTTTTCAAAATTAATTTTCTCTAACAAATGTTGTCACACTGACTAGACTCCCATCCAGTTTGGCAAAATGTTTCTGTTCTCTTTACATTTATATCCCTGCGTGACAAATTAGCCAATGTGGCTAATGTGACTTGAGTTTTTGCATTTTGTCAGACAAGCACGACTAATTCTTATTCTAGTCAGGAGGACAGAGACAAGCTGAGGAGATGTGCGTTTGCATGTTGTATTTGTGTGGGTGTTCAGTCAATCTGTGTTATTGCAGGGGAGTTCAAAGCTGACAGAGCTTGAGACCTCTGGCAGTGCAGTGGAACATGTTTTGCATAACTGGTCCATTCTCACACACACACACACACACACACACACACACACACACACACACACACACACACTCACTTCCGCAGTTTTTTTAACCGAAAACATCTGTCACTGGAATTGACGAGTCATCTCACTGGATATTTTCTTACACAGGTTCTCAAGTATCTGGACTATGTCTTTACCGGGGTCTTCACTTTTGAGATGGTGATAAAGGTGAGAAGGCTGTGGAAATGCAGGTACACTTTGATTTGAGCTCTAAAAATTCAGCTAAGCAACTTTCTGGCAATGTGCAGGTCAACAACATCTAGGATTCTGGTTGGGTTCTATGTATTTGAAATGCAAACTTTTTTTAGATGTTTAGGTTACATATAACTATGGTTCCAACAGCATTTCAATGACTACTAGTTTTCGTCTAGAGCCTTATGTTGAGATTTTAGTTTTTAACTATATTTTGCTTAGTTTTATCTCATTGAGGCAGCACTCAGCTGAGAGCTTTGTCATGTCACTGGCTTGGCTAATTGGGTGTGTGGTTTTACATTTTTTAACTGTGATAACACACCCATTTCCAAATGCTTTAGATAATGAACGTACTGCGCCACTAAACATGAAAGATTGTAAGTCTTAAAACCAAAAGTCTGTGAAAGAGTTTCATGAGCTAAGAAGGAAGGTCAGAATAAAACGCAGAAAGTGTCCTTGTCAGCGTGTAAAGTTTTTTGAAAATGATTCTTTTATATTCACTCTGTGACTCGAGATGATTGACTTGGGACTGCTCCTCCACCCTGGCGCTTATTTCCGTGACCTGTGGAACATTCTGGACTTCATTGTCGTCAGCGGAGCTCTGGTGGCCTTTGCCTGCTCGTAAGTCAACGTTTCCTTTTTTAATGCCTGCAGTGCTTTTTAATTACAGCTGGAAGCTGGATATGATGTATTTCAGAGGTTGATAAAACACAAATTATGTGTGTGTTGTATACTAGTAGTAGTAGTAATAGTAGTAGTAGTAGTGTATTTTTAGCTGATGTGCCCTCTCTGCAGTATCCTTCTCTGAATGTGACTAGCATGCTAACATGAGGCTAGGTGCTGCTGCGCCTGTGTTTGACTTCAAAGCGCCCACATTATGCTCATTTTCAGGTTCATCATTGTATTTTTGAGGATATACCAGAATAGGTTTATGTTGTAAATTTTCAAAAAACAACATTTTGTTATAGTGCACATTGCTGCACCTCTTCTTTTCACCCTGTGTGTTGAGCTCTCTGTTTTAGCTACAGAGTGAGACATCTCACTTGTGTTCCATCTTTGTTGGCAGTTGCACATGTGCAGTACCTGGGCACTGCCAGCTAGTCAGTTGCAGAGTATGAGGGCGTGCCACGCTAGCAGCTAGGCTAGCATTATAACCAGGGTTCAAAATGAACTCTTTCATCCACCAGCCAAATAGATAGGGGTTGTTCAAATTTAGCAGCCACTCAGTAAATTATCTTTTATTTTTCGCTGGTGAGTGAAGCAAATCTACCCTCCACCTGCATATTTTACCAGCAGGTTGCTGGCATTGGGCTTTTTCACTGTTTAAACATATTACATGCACAACAAGATATATAACACAATAAAGGAAAGGAAGAGCCAAAAAGCAGAATATGAGCACTTTAACAAACAACCAGCCAATGTTTTCATCCAACTGCTCTTGTGCTGCCTGGGGTTGTTTTGCAGACAAAACAACAATGAAAGACAAGTTTGGCTATATCAAACTTATCTTTCATTGTTACATAAAGTCTCCACAGCCCCTCTCTATTTGTCGGCAAATTGGCAATGCACGGTTTGGCTGGTTTAAGGTTTACAAGGGGACATAAGTCTCTAAGCTGGCACCTAATTGCAACTCTTGCAGCTCAATACACTGCAGAAGTAATCATATGTTGATGGTAGTTTTATAAATGAAAACGTTCCTGTCGTGATTTTTGTAGTTCTAAACCACATGTTCTTCCAAGTTCATTGTTTAGTATAATGGGACACCTTGGAACATATTACAGTATATCATCATGCTAATACGATGCCCACTTTCCACATCCAGGAAGATAAGCTCCAGCAGCTTTCTGCCTCAACATGTTGTACCTCACACAGCTGCACATTTTTGCCTCCTCTCATAACTATTTTGAGAAGTTAATTGGCCTATTTTCCCCCAGTACCTGAGTACCCACAGTAGGTATAGGAAAGAATCACCCCCCTTTAAAATAATCACATTTTGTTGCTTTGCAGCCTGAAATGAAAAACAGACAAAACTACTTTTGTTTTATTTAGCTATATTTACAATTTATAACATCCAATTGAAAGATATAATACCAACAATCTGAAAAAAAAAGGTGTAGTTAATCACCTTCTCAATAGCCCACAAAGCCAATTGACTTTCAACTGTGAATCAGCTGGTCATTTTGATTGATCAACATGAAACAAGCGTTTCCTGAAGCCTTTCAGTCTTTTGTATTGCAACTGCAGAAAACAATCAACAATGGGTGGCAAGGCATTGCCAGAAGATCTCTAGGATGAAGTTGTGGACAGGCACAAGTCAGGAGATGGATACAGAAAAATGTCAAAGGCTTTATCAGTGCCTCGAAGCACAGTGAAGTCTATTATTAGAAGTGGATGGTATTTGGTACAACACAGATCCTTCCACAGTCAGGACGTCGCTCCAAACTGGATAAAAGAGCCAGGAGGAAACTGGTCAGAGAGGCTACCAAGAGGCCTACAGCAACTTTGAAGCAGTTGAAGGAATTCATACAAAGAGTGGGCATTGTGTGCATGTGACAACAATATCACAAATTCTCCACAAATGTGGCTTATATGGGAGGGTTGCAAGAAAAAAGCCACGCCTCGAGAAAGGCCACATGCAGTCATGACTGAGCTTTGCCAAAACGCAGCTTGAAGATTCTAAGGCCACGTGGAGAAAAAGGTGAATGTCCTTGCATGGCCTAGTCAGAGCCCCAACTCAAACCCCAGTGAAAAGCTAAGGAATGGCTTAAAGACAGCAGCCCACAAACGGTCACCATCAAATTTAACTGAACTTGAGCAGTTCTACAAAGAAGAGTGGTCAAATATTGCAACGTCTAGATGTGCAAAGTTAGTGGAGACAGCCCAACAGACCTAGGCTATAATTAAAGCAAAAGGCGGTTCAACTAAATACTGAAACAAGGGGTTTAATCATGTGTTTGTTTGTTTTCTGACATTTGTTGTTGGTGTTATATCTTTCACTTGGTAATAAGTTACACTGAGTAAGTGTAATTTGCACTGAGTTGCATTGAGTTATTACAGCTGAATGAAACAAAAACTGCGTGTGTCTTCATTTCAGGCTACAAAGCAACAAAATGTGATTATTTTGAAGAGGGGTGATTCTTTCCTATACCCACTGTACGTACTAATAAGTATTCATATGGACAGAAATCTATTCCTTAAGGGTGACCGCTGGTTAGTTCCATTTTGTCAGTTATGTGAACTAGTAGCAAAAGACTTAATAGTTGCCGCGGTCACCTGCAGTTCATTATACCTCAAACGCTGATATAGAATATGAGCTGACCAGATCTATGTTTGAAGTGTCAGTGATATTTCAACAGGCACCTTCCAGGCAATAGGAATAAATGTTATCCATCGCCACAGTATAAAGGGAGATAATGAGGCCCTTGACGCTTACAGACCTGCATTCTGGCTCTCTGGAGTACCAGGGTGATTACAGATTCTGTTTCAACCAGCGCTGTCAGATATTTCGCATACACCACTATTTCACATGCAGTATCGACTCTGCTGAAAGTTGTCCACCTGTGTATTTTTCTTTGTACTGCTTTCTGTCGCTTCGATTTCTTCCCAGCTGTAGATTGATGCTTCTCTCTGTTTTTTTATCTGTTGCTGTCTCTGTCTCTGTCTTTTCTCATTCACTTTTCTCCCTTCCTTCTTTGTTTTCTGGCTCGGATTGCTTTCAGGAGCCTTATGGGGTAATGCTGCCTGTCCCTTTGCCTGTGTGTCTGTCCTCTGCTCGTTTTTTTCTTTGTCTTTTCCTTCCTGTCCGTCTTAGTGTCCTTTTGCAGTGTTTATGCATGTTGTCTGCAGCGACCTCCCTCTCTCAGCTAAATGTTTTGAACAAATGTCATATTTTGTTGTCCGCTAGTCTTATCATCACCGCCACAGTCACGATGATCAGAGATACTGGTATTTAATCTGCTTTGTGTTATGTAACTGTGTTTGTGCTTTAACATCAGCATTTGAGTTACATAAGTGCAATTAATGGTTTTCATTTTATCGGCTATATTTTACATGAGTTAGTTGGAACAATGTACATAATGCATATTGTGGCAAAGCTGTGAATAAGAAACAGACTGTAATGTCAGAGACTAAAGTTTCAAAGGTTCCCGCTTTCATTAGAGTGAAAGGTGTTCCAGTATTCATGGACACAAAGGACCAGAGTGCAGCTGTCCATAATAAGCACACAATATTAATGCACTAATTGAATACTATTATAAGTATTAAACCGAGTGAATGGTAGATATGAAGCAATGGTATAAAGTATGAAAGAGACAGAATGATGTTGCTTTCAGCATTTTGTCAGTATCTTTTGACCTGCTATTCATTTCTAAACATATATCGCATAAAAGTATAATAGCAATGTCCTGTTCAGCAGGCTACGTGTCCCTGTCAACCCCTTCCCCCTCATCGCTTCCTCTCAAGTTCATTTCCTGTCCAGCATTTTGTCTCCTATCATCTTCCTCATCAACTCTCATTTATAGCATGTAAGCAGTTAACAGGCTACATTCACATTGCAAGACTTCCAGAATCATTCTGCTTCTGCGAACAGTGTAAAAAACATTGTTCATGTTGAAGTGAAGGGTTCATTTGCAAAAACAGTTATCTATACTTTTATTTATCTTCCTAAATCATGATTTTTTTTTCTTTGTGCAAGGAAGGCAATATCAATCTGACTGTTTTTTCATTTTAAGCATGACTTATCTGGGATTTTTTGCCATGAAATTGTCAAATATGCAAATTTAATAGTACCATATTTTTTACCTGCGTTGATCTCTTTTATTAAGTTATTTTTCTGGCACTGCACAGAAAGTTGAAATTCCCATTCGTAAAAATAAAACAACTCTGTTTGCTTGCTGGTTTTTCTGACTGGTAAACAGCTGTCTATGGTCCTCATAGACAGATGTTTTCCTGGTTTTCCGAAAAACCAGACTAGACATCTTCATGAGTCCAAAATGTTGGCCCTGATTTGAAACGGACCTTTGGTAACCCACTCAGAACCAACTTGCATGAATAAATAAAAGTTAAAAGACAGACCTGATCTGTGTGACCCAGAGGTAAATGGACCCACCCCAAAATGCAGTCGACTCAAACAGACCCTAATAGAGGGACTGATTGACCACCAGTCACGGGCGACAATGATAGTCATGTTGAGCAAATATGAAGTCTTAATATAAAATAAGTCATTAAAATGCTTCAAACACTGTAAATAATGAAAAGCTCTTTTCACCTCTTGCATTATCTTAATTTAATTCCCCCCCCCCAGCAGTGACAGACTCCGATACATTCAGATATTATCATATTGACAAACAGCAATTACAAGTCATATTTCTGTTTTCTGTGGCGGTGCCCTGTAGTGATGGATGAGTCTAACAAACACAAGACGGGGTTGGATTCACATTTGAAAATAAATCTAAACAGCAACGTTTTTTTTTTAGTTAAAGTAACATAAAAAAATACTTTAACCCAAACCACAATCTTCTTCTGAACTTAACTAGTAGTTGTGGTGCCTTAATGTACTGTAACCTCACTACAACAATTTCCCATTGGAATTGTGTTTAAAACTGTGATCGGTAACTTTTCTCCTGTGGGTCGTATTCTGGCGGCGCTCATTTATGAAACGCTACTGTAGATCTTCTTAGAGGGCAGGAATAAACAACCTACAGTATATCCTCAGGTGGTTTGGCTACTTGGGGAGTAAAACAGCAACTAGCCCAGAAGTCCAGCCAGGACTTCAGTAAGTCCCAGATATAGGTTCACACCCTGTGGGAAAGTGGCCTAAATCAGATTTTAATTAATCGTGGATTTGTTTTTCTTCTGTTCACAGTTCATTAAAAGCCGTTTTGGTCACATGAGGCATGCAGTGTGAGTGTAGCCATACAGTAGATTGTGCTCATTGCCAGTGTCCTCTCATCTTGGCTTCTCTCCCAGTGAAAAACTGTCCATGGCGTCACAATCATCCTCTTGCTATGAATGTGATTTATTCACGCATGCAGTGCACATAATCATTGTAATATTTCATTAGACCTGTCTGTTGCTTTGCTCTTTACAAGGTAATTAGTTTAAGTGCTTCTATATGTGTCTTATCTTTGGATTCTTTTCAATGTAAGTTTAAAAGGCTTGATAATGTCGCTGTGTCTTCACACCTGTGTAATATCAGCTTTAAATGTTTATTTTGCTCTGTCTTTTTTCACATGCTTGTGTGCTCTATTCATGTGGGCGGTGTTTGTGTTTGTTTATTGTGTGTGTTTGCGTTATTGCTTTTTCTCATCAGATCGCAACAAAGCGTGGCCAGGTGGGAACTGTCCCTATCTACTTATTGCTTATTGACCTCCCCCCTTGTCTCTTTTCCCCCATATGTGAAACACAGAACGCTCCTCTTATCAACCCTTCCGTGTAAACTTTGTTGCCCTCCATCCCAAGGTGCTTGGGAAAGGACCATGATTTCCCTCCCTCCTTCCTCTCTTGCCTTTTTACAGAAGTGACATCCTGTCCCAATATTGGGACATTTAAACAAAAAGACAATATTGGGAACGCCACCTCATAGCTTTCAGAAGACCACCAAATAGCTGCTGACATGCACCATTATGAATCTGCATTTAACATCTTTCCACTTACAAACTCATTAGGTAGCAGTTTTAACAAAGCTAAAATATCTTTATCTGGTGTTTCTCTGTCATGTAAATGTCCTTTACTCAAATCAGCCGTCAAATCACTAAGAGATTATAGCCTGCAGCTCAATTCACCTCCCTGCCCCTAACCTACATCTCTCCTTGGACTTTGAGGGGAATCCATAAAGGATGATAGCTTCTCACCTTAAATTACCTTGAGTGCTTAGTTCATTGAAAAGCAGGTTGACAAGTTGTAACTGACTAAAAATCTAGTATTATTTCCATTATGTAAACCGGAATATGAGGGAAATCCCACATTTTTAGGTGTACAACCAGATTTTATAAGGGAAAGAATACTAGATTTTTTTTCTTCATAATACAAATTGTATATATTGTTTGGGGTTTTGCCAATTTTTAAGATTTACGTTTGAAGGGTTACGATTACATTTTTTTCCAACCTCCCACACACATTCACAACTTTTTTGAAATTCTCTTACAGTGATTTTATTTTTTTGAAGAAAAAAGAAACTCCTGATTACCACATGTTATAGTAACCAATGTCCTTTTGTATTGTTGACAGTTCAGACAATGCTCCCAGTTATAGAGAGTAGAGAGGACAAATTGATTAATTTTGACTGCAAACACGTAGGGCTAAATGTGATTTTAGTTGGACTTTAAGCAATTAGTGCTGAGTTAATGTGAACGCACAACCTTGTACACACACACACAAACACACACACACACACACACACATTCATGTTCACCATCTTCCTGGCCCACAGCACTTCTGAAAGCTATTGGGAGACTGTTCTTTCCGTCTAAATGTGTTGAGTTCCTTGAGTAGCGAGGACTGGCATTGAGTTTGCAGAATGCACGCCAGGGGAACCAAGCCATCCAAGCATGAGTGCCGCATGTCATGCTGTTAGACTTCCATTGAAAAAGGAAAAGGACTAAAATCTATGGAACCATGCTTCTGTCTCTCACCACGTGACAAACTTTAAGACACAAGAAATATATTTTTTTTCATTCAGTAATGAGTAAATAGTTACAACTTGAACATTTGGTGTATTAAATGAGAGTCTGCCCGACTGACTGTGGCCCGTGTGAGTGTGTGTACCTCTGTGTGAATGGCATTCCTTAAAGCAAACCAGGTACACAGCGAGGAAGAGATTGGAGAGAAAGCTGTTCAAAGCCTTCTGATGTGTGATCATGCTTTCTTTTACAGGTACCTTAGTTTCCAGATTGCTCACTAGAAAGGAGCTGATAACTCGTTTTCCTGGAAAGGAATTTCGAATTTGGTATTTATTGTAGGAAATAGTTCCATTACTCAGACTGGTGTAAGGATTGACTCCCTTTTGGAGCCAGCCTCAACTGGCCATTTTAGAAACTGCAGTTTTTGGTCCGCGGTGGCTAATTTTTTCAGCACAGGAGGTTGCATGTCTCAGGCATAAAGATAAAATTACCTGTAACCCCACATGATGCAGTAAAATAGGATATTATGCGTAGTGACTACTGTTAGTAGTTAGCTCGACATGCTACCGCTTACAGCTTTTTAGTCCATCCTTACACTTTTGCTCTTGTTTTTGTGGGAAAGGTGACTAAAAAGACAATGATGTATTCTTATAATCAGGGTAAAAAATGAGCACCATCCACCAGCCAAATGCTGCTAAATTATGCAAATAGCTGGTAGATGTTCTTCACTCACCAGCCTAAAAAAACAATGGAAATTTAATGAGTGGCTGGTCAAATTTGAACATTTACTAGCCATTTGGCTAGTTAATTTTGAACCCTGATTATAATCCTCGTTTTATAGCCTGTAGGCGCATTTTCTTTCTTTAACAATTGTTAGCTTGAATAAATAATATTTCTTTTTACAGTAAGAGTTGTTCTTGAGATTGGTTGTTTGGTAACTCAGCCTCATGCTGTTCTAAGAAGCAAAGGGGCCTCTAGGGGCCAATAACAGGGCTTTTAGATGGTCTTTTCCTAGCATGCTTGTGTCCTTCACATCCTTCACACATACAATTGTATGTGTGCTTGCTTACTTGCAATGCACAAAGACAGGAACACACACATATACACACTCTCAATTTGTACATCTCAGAATGTTTTGAAGTCATGAAGAAGCAAATGAGAAACACTTTTCATTGAGAGTGACAGCCACATTGTGTTTACTTGAGATTGATTAATTAAAAAAACTCCTCTCCCACTGTCCTTGGCCAATGTCAGTCTCTGAGTGAATGATTGCTCAGCTACATGTAATTAGCATAACAGCTAGTTTTTAAACCTCCACACCCACCCCCCACTCTGTGACAATTACATACCTGCAGCATCTGCAACGACTGACAGCAATGGTTCCTGCAAAGAACCTGCTTCCTCAACCAGGAGCGGATTCTTTGTGCATAAATACTCTAAAAGTATGAAATGTCTGTATGTTATTCTACAAAAACAGCACGTTTGACTTTTGTTTGCAATATATGGGGATTTTGGGGTTTCACACAAACAATGGCCATTGTAGAAAAAATGTTAGTGAACTAAAAGAATCAATACCACCAAGGAAAATGAGTACGAAGTTAACGCCCGGCATTGAACAAGTATTTGCACTCAAATGTTTTGATTTTTGAAGAAGAGTGGAGTTTTGATCTGATATCAATGAGTGAAATGATGAAATGTATCTTTTAATATAGGCCTTTTCAATAGCTGTCATGTCAGTCCTTTTAAGTAAAAAGTACTTTAAACCAACTTTTTGGTGACTTCTTGATGTAATCATTAAGCTGTTGCATAAAAAAAAGCAAAAAAAACAGCTCCCTGAGAATCTCTTTCCAACTAAAATTGGTATTGTAACTGAAATTTCCCTAACTGAATAGATATCAAATCGGAAATGTAATCGAATTAGACCCTTTTTAATCAGAAATTGATGGCTATGCTCAGCCCTGGTCCTAAACAAATGAATTTTCTTCCTGCTTCTGTGGAATAACATGAACTCACATGCATGTACTCTACTAACATAATAAAGATGTATTTATCTGTGTACACAGTTTAATACAACCTGCTCTTGTTACTCAACGATGACATGAAAGGGTTTACATGCTTGACGGTGACACCACGTCACCCAGACTAACTGTACTCTCGATCTGCACAGAGGGACGAAAGGCAAGGACATCAACACCATCAAGTCCCTGAGGGTCCTCCGAGTCCTGCGGCCACTCAAGACCATTAAACGGCTTCCCAAGCTGAAGGTACAATAATTCAATCTGTCACCCACCAAGTGCATTATGAGAAACGCACGGAGCTAGTGGGGCCACAGCAGCGTCAGTCACACGCTATAATGAGTCAAATGCATTTATAGTATACCAAGGAGGAATGGATATATCTCATTTAAAACAGTCTGGTTTTAAATTATATAGAAATATTGTATCTCCCGCTCTCTAATGAAAGCTCTGACCTTTTGGGGTGTTCTGTCTATGAGGTTGGCGTCACACAAATTGGAAGTAAGTGACTGAAAATTGCTTCCTTTACTGAAGTAGTTCAGTGCAAGGAGGCTCATTGATAGTCTGCATTTCCCAGAACATACACTCTTTAAAAGACACAGAGACAAAACGTAGAACCAATCATGGAGCAATGTTTCATTCCACATACTTCCGTCATTACACGGCTATTGTGCACTGATCACTACCTGCCATAGTAAACACTTTTGATGGTTAGTATTGTCCCAAAAGGAGCACTTATGTCATAACACTTACCAGAAATGACAAGCGCTCGGCTCGGCTCGCTGCCTCTCAAAATCTGCCAAAAATTAACTGACCTTTGTCGATTTAAAACAACTGACAGATTAAACAGCATGGCCTTTTTGCTTAAGAAACATTATGCTTGGTTGTGAAATCTGGGAGACGCGCGTCTTTGGCTCAGTGGTAGAGCAGTCGTTGGAAGTTGGTAGTTCGATCCCTGGCCCTGCAGTCCCTTGGGCAAAGCCAAGACCGGCCATCGGAGTGTTTATTTGATGAGCAGGTGGCCCCTTGTACGGTAGCCTCGTCCACAGTGTATGAATGTGTGTGAATGGTTCCTGTACTATGTAAAAGAGCTTTGATTAGCTGTTAAGACTAGAAATACGCTGTATAAAAACAGTCCATTTACGTGACACGTTAGTCCAATCAGTTTCCGGTCAACTTCCCTGGTCCCTCCCCTTTCTGCATGGCGCCCCTTTAGTGCAAGTAGGGTCCATTGTTCCACACTAAACTTGTTGACCATTTCTAGAAGGTCATCCAGGTACTTTCAGTGCACTTTTTGTGTTATCTACACTGTATATTTAAAACTAAGTATTGTATGCATCAAACACTTACACTCTAGGCTTTGAACTTAGTAGTAGTAGTATGCTCCTCTGTTTAGAGTATCTGCTGTACGTAGCATAGAATCAAATAGGTTGAATGAATGAATTTCAATGGTCCCTCACAACCTTTCTAGTCTCATTTCGCCACTTTTCAAGACAGATAAAAATTTCAAAGTTCACAAGTATTTACCAACATTTTTATGTTAAACAAAATGTGAAAATCTTCAACTTGTGTTTACCACAAACCTTATTTTGGGCGTCTAACCAAAAACCCATTGACGTCAAGACGAGGGAACCGGAAGTGCAAAATTGCTAACTTGATTTGTGGGTTTTAGGAAACATTCCAGCAACACTATGGGCATTTAGTTAAATGTGAAGTGTTTTGTGTTTGTCATCAGTTTTTTAATTTACTTTACCTTTCTTCTTTTCTTAAGGTATGTTCTGTTTGTGTTCATGTTCAAAATTACTCACTGTACTACTTTAACTGTGCTCAACAGTGAAACATTAAATGTGAGTACTTAATGGGAAAAAGCAAAGACACCTCACCATGAGTGGTCCAAGTATTCCCATTCATTGGATTTACAGAACTGAAAGTATTACTAATGTTCAAAATCTGAATGTATTTATAGTGAGTTAAATTTCAAGAAGAGACTTTCCCATTCATTAATGCAACTTTGTATGTCCTTTACTTTTTTTCAATGTTATTTTCAGAAAACATTTGGATCAAATACAAATTAGACAATCCTAGGGAAAATCCTTTTTGACACAACCACTGGGGTTGCTAAGGTTTCGACATTTTAAGACTTCTGCTTAGTGGCTTTGTGATAAATAAACTCATGCATCGTGTGCAGAGGGAAAAAAATCTTTATTATTGGGTTGTGACCCTCATCAAGGCAAGACCCTCAAACTCTAATGCAGAAATGACAGTGTCCCTCTTAAAGGTGCTTAAAGGCAGCTGATCATCCAAAAGTAATGGCTCTCATAAATGAGGAAAGATCTGATTGGAGTAATAGGAGTGAAATGATTGAGGCAGATTAGAGCTGGCAGACAGACGCTCATCCACAACTCTTCCTGGATTCTTGGCCAGCGCTTTGACGGACAGGCTGGTAGAAGAGGAGAGATATATGCTCCGTCCTCCCTCTGGAGACAAAAACACTGACGGCAGTCAGTCATGCAGCAGCATTTTCATTGGTTAGATTGCATACATGTCAGAATAGATAGACAAGGCACTCCATCTCACACAGAGATCACAGTACACGCTGACAGAATGAAATCGCTGGAGAGAGAGAGTGACTGCCAGACTCCCTGCAAAGGTGTGTTCTTGTACTCCATAAGCGTTGATTTGGTAGTTTGCAGGACATGAGACGTCCAGACATCTGGCTTAAAACTGGGCTAAATTTGGCTGGGCTTTTAGACATCTGGGTTAGTTATACCCATGTATTTCAACAGCAGTTAACTTACTCTGCTAACTTTGATAAACAATGTTCAGAACACCTTTGTACTTTGACATTTTGGGAAAATGTGCTACTTTGCTTTCTTGCCGAGTGTTAGATAAAAAGGTTAATACTACACTTGTATCAGTCTGATAAATACAAAGATACAATGACAAGAGGATTAGCTTAGTTTAGCATAAACATTGAAAGCAGGGGTAAACTGCTAGCCTGACTCTGTCCAAAAGTAAGAAAAAAGTGCCTATCAGCATGTCAAAAGCTCAGAAGCTGTTTATTTTTATCCAAGATAAAACACTATGTATAAACTACCACCTCAATTAAAAAGAATTTCTGATGTTGTGTTAAAAAATCCTTTTCAACCTATATTAAATTTTTAACACTAAAAAGATAAGATATTCAATGTTCAAAATGATACATTTTATAGTTTTTTTTAAAAATAAAAATAATTTAATATTCACTCAGTTTGATTTTGATGCCTGCCTCCAACACTTAAAAAAAAAAAACTGGGACAGGGGCATGTTTACGACACCTCCTTTACATCACCTTTCCTTTTAACAACACTCTAAGCATTTGGGAACTGAGGACACTGATTGTTGAAGCTTTGTTGGTAGGAGTGAGCGATGCATTCATTGTTGATGTACGACTTGAGTTGCTCAACAGTACGGGGTATCCATTGGATTTTGTTCTTTATAAAGCGCCCCACATTTTCAATGGAAAACAGGTCTAGACTACAAGCAGGCCCGTCTAGTACCCCCACTCTTTCACGATGAAGTCACACTGTTGTAGCACGTGCAGAATGTGGCTTAGCATTGTCTTGCGGAAGTTAGCGGGGATGTCCCGGAAAAAGACGTTGCTCATATGGCAACATGATCCTGTATGTACCTTTCAGCATTAATGGTGCAGCACAGATGTGCAAGTTACTCATGCCATGGCACGATAGATAGATAGATAGATAGATAGATAGATAGATAGATAGATAGATAGATAGATAGATAGATATTGATCCCAAGAAAGTGGGAAATTATGACGATACAGCAGCAAACATACATCAGTCACACAGCACATAGAGTATACTTGTAAATGAGATACTAGGATACAATATACATGAAATAATAATAATAATAGAATAAAATATAAAAACAAATAATTGAATATAAACAGGATGGGAAAACAAAATGTGCACCTGCTTAAATAGTATGCTAAAATGTAAATAAACCAATCGTGCAGGTTGCACTTAGTGCAGTCTTGTGCAGTATTTCTTGTAGCGGTCCGTGCGACATCGAAGCTGTTGGAGCCTCTTAGAGAAGCTGCTCCTCTGTTGGACCGGAGTGAGGTGGAGAAGGTGGTCGGGGTTATCCACCCCATACCATCACAGATGTTGCCTTTTGAACTTTGCGCTGATAACAATCTGGATGGTCCTTTTCATCCATGATTTCCCAAAAAACAATTTGAAATGTGGACTTGTCAGACTACAGCTCACTTTTCCACTCTGCATTAGTACATCTCAGATGAGCTCGGGCCCAGAGAAGCCGGCGGCGTTTCAGGGCTTTTGCTTTAAATGGTAGAGTTTTAACTTGCACTTATAGATGTAGTGACAAACGTCTGGATGTTGTTGATAAAAGGCTTTTGCTTTGGAGTTTTAACTTGCACTTGTAGATGTAGTGATGAACTGTGTTAACTGACAATGGTTTTCTGAAGTGTTCCTGAACCCATGTGGTAATATTCTTTCCATAATGATGTTCTTGATGCAGGGCTGCATGAGGGATCAAAGGTCACAGGAATTCCATGTTGGTTTTCAGCGTGTGCGTGTGTGTGTTTCAGGCGGTGTTCGACTGCGTTGTGAACTCTCTGAAGAACGTTCTTAACATCCTCATCGTCTACATGCTCTTCATGTTCATCTTTGCTGTTATTGCCGTACAGCTCTTTAAGGGTAAATTTTTCTACTGCACCGACGAGTCCAAGGGTCTGGAGAAAGACTGCAGGTACGTAACCCAAACTTCTCTCCATGCTTGAATGTCTTCTGAATGAAAATGTATTTTATTATGTAACTGGCTTATTCATTTCTTCTACATTCAGCCATGGGGTTTGCCATTTTCTAACATGCTTTTATACTAAAATTATCTCTCTTCTTTTTTGATGAGGTAGTTTTGTCTCTTTCTTTTCTTTTGATTACCTTTACATCTATTCTCCCGTGATTGTGGCTCTCCTCCCATATCTCTCTCAGGGGTCAATTTCTGGACTACGACAGGGATGACGTGGCAGCTCAGCCCAGAGAGTGGAGGAAGTACGAGTTTCACTACGATAACGTTCTCTGGGCCTTCCTTACGCTCTTCACTGTGTCCACGGGGGAGGGATGGCCACTGTAAGTCAGAACAACCTCCATATCACTTATTTGTGTTGCATCTCAGACAAACAACTTTAAATCAGCTTAAACAGTGGTTTAATAAACTGAATATAAAAATGATAAAACAGTTATATAGATATAGATTCATAAATGGAGGAAAGACATTGGTTTGTGAAGAAAAGATGGCAACAGTACATTAGTATTTTTTAATGTAATAATATCCTTCAGTAACTTGCATATTTTGCACTGAGCGCACCTGCAGTCCAGTGGTGCAGATTAAACCCAACTGATTTCTCCCAGGCTTAATTACTGGACGTTCTTTAAAGCTGCAGGCAAGGCTTTTTGCATAGATGTCCTCAGTCTGCCATTCCGTGCCTGAGTTGAAGTACCATGGGCAGATTTATTCATCATCATCATCATCATCATCATCATCATCATCATCTCTGTCAAGGACTGTTGATGAGTGTTTGCTTATTTCATTTGTTATATTCACCAGAGAATGTAACTAAATTGTTAAACTGACTAAGCTTGTAACAATGTTCTAAAATCACACACTCCTAAACAAGTAGTGACAGTACAACACGAATTGGGATACATAAGAACTACATATGATATTTCAAATTCCAACGCTGTTGCTTTTCTTTAATCAAAGTGAATTAACATGTTACTGCTAATAAAAGCAGTAACATGTTGATAAGTCAAATAACAAAAAGCCAGACCTAAAATTGGACAGATACATATAGATACTCAAAAAAGGAAACAAGAGCAAAACGACCTGTTTGTGGGATTGAGTGGAGCTAAAGGAGTCTGGACATGATTAATACCAGACTGAGACTGAGAACTTATAATTATAGAGTCCTTCTAATCTCACTCTATTTTCAAGTGTTCAACTAGGGGTAAAAAAGCAGAGTGCGGATGTTTTTGATCGTGCACTACAATAAAAAACTTAATAAAATCCCCCTTGGCTTGCAATACCATGGATATACAGTCAGTCAGCCAGGCATACCAAACATTTAAGTGTGTGCCTCAATATTCAATGGAAAATACAGCGCTTTCAAGCTGGAGAGCGTAGTTCCCTTCACGGTGAAAACAAAACACTTTTACCGAGGTTGTCGTTCGTTCTTAATCTAAACCAATCTTTTTCCTAAACTAGACAAGTCGTTTTGGTGCGAAAATTGGACTGTGTGGCGCTAACTTTTACTGGCTAAACTCCACTACATGGCCCCTAAACCCAGCAAGTACTGCTTGGATTTTATTGTTCTATCGCACTATAGACTGTCTACATTACAGTGCTTTACTTAGTTTAAAAAAAACTTCTATTTTAGATTATAAGGAGATATTGGTGAAGTAGAATCTTGCGGGCGGAATATATTTTGTCCCCACCAGGAATAGAAATAATTCAGCAGAGGCAGGGACATGTAGACCAGAAAGGGCAATTCACACCCTGTACGTATACATAGCTTATATACACTCACCGGCCACTTTATTAGGTACACCTGTCCAACTGCTCGTTAACACTTAATTTCTAAGCAGCCAATT
>NC_048422.1:5717293-5788156 GCF_013103735.1 Etheostoma cragini
AGGCAGTTCTGAAGGCAAAAGGGGGTCCAACCCGTTACTAGCATGGGGTACCTAATAAAGTGGCCGGTGAGTGTAGTCCTCCTCCTGTAGCTCTGCCCTCTTTACGTATCAAGCCACTCCCACTAGACGAGCACGCGCTTCATATAGTAACCTACACGACCGCTAGTCATTCATTTCTATCATACCTAGTGATTGTGGTCTCGATCAGGTTCTTTGAGTATGACCGTCCTGTTTGTCTTTGTAAAGACTTAACATTTTCTCTCCATGTCTGAAACCCTTCATTGATTTCAATGTGTTTAATTCAGACTCTATTTTAAACTCTTTGAGAACTCCATCTTCCTTTTTTTGGTTGCTTTGTAGTGTAGTATAGCAACTTTTTCTGTTTCAAATGAATCAGCCCTTTACCATTCAAAGGATGCGCATGCCATCTGCATTTGTAAAACAGCCAATAGGATGGCTTAGGTCTCCCATCACAGGCAAGAGAACTGAGCCAAGAGGAGGTGCAGAGGTCTAGTTTTCTTTGTTATCTTGAATTACAATATGCTGAAATCCCTACCCCAGCTTTAAAGGTGCCCTGTCACGTGTATTTTATTACTTTGTGGTAATGCCAGAAGTTCTACCATGAACTCTGTAACATTGTTTGTGAAAACATGCCGTGGTTACCTTGTTTCAAGCCATTCTAGCGTGGTATAAGAAGCCTGAAGTAAGGCTCAGCTCCTTTGTGCCAGTTCTCATTAATATTGAATGAGCTATGCTGCTTGGCTGATCGACCAATGAGAGCGTTGCTATCAGCATCCTTTACCCAGCGCAACTGGGCGAGCTCATGACTAGTAATGAGTTCAGGCAACATGACGTCAGGCTGACCAGCTGTTGTAAGTGGTCTGATTTCTGCTCTTATTTCTTTTCAGCGGCTAGAGCTGACAGAAGAGGTAGCCGTTCATTTTCACACTCACAACATAACACAAACACATATGGATCTGACATATTTCAAAAAATGCAAATAAAAATGCTTTTATGTGGCAGGGCACCTTAAATGCTACAATCACGTCATGTGGGTTGGACGGTAGAGATGGGAAAGATTCTCACATTTATGTGTCATGGTTACAATAATAAACACATGGTTAAGGATAGGTATTAATCGTGGTCACGCTTTCCTAAAGGCAGCAAATCACCTAATTTAATTCATTATTGGAACCGAGCAGCCGTCTTGTGTGTAATATACAAACCTCCCTCTGTGGACCTTGTCGCTCCGTAACCTCTCTTACTTCCTCCTCTGATTAACTACTATGGCCTCTAGAGGGCTTTGTCACTCAAAAGTAATGATGTCATTTTAGGATACTTGCTGAAAAGACTAATGTTGACGTTATTCTTGGGAGAACACTTTTTAAAAGTTACAAAGTGCTTTAGCACACAGCCACACATTATAAACCAACTTATAGGAAGTGTGAAGACGGGGCTCAACAAGTCAGAGAACTGTCGAGTACGTCCTGATTTCACAGCAGAGGAGTCAGGAGACCTCATTAATTTACGGAGACACCTGCCATAATTGGTGGGCCCACAACTGCACCGCCTTGTCCTCTGTTGAAGGCACACAGGATCCTGGCTGTGTCTTAAATCACTCATTCATTTATAAATAGAAACCTTACTGTCCGGTTGATTGGGTGTTTTGGGACATGTTGCCTGGATATTTCCAGACAGTTGGATTTCATTGTTTATTCATCAAGCTGGCCTGATCCACTTCCAGGATTTATTTTAGTGAGTTACAGGTTAAAGTGGGGTATAGAGGTGAGCTCTCTTTAGGTAGAAGTAATCTCAGGGGTTTGGCATGTTTTAAAGCTGTAATAGGCAGATTAGGAGAGACTTCATCACTCTGAAATAGATCTGCAATGATTTATTCTGTAGTCGATTGAAAAAAAAAAAAAACAGTACTAAACGGATTATCTATTCATCGTTTGTGTAATTTCTCAACATCCGATGGTTCCAGCTTCTCGAATGAGAATGTGAGAATTTAAGGCTGTTCTTGAACTATTTTATAGTACATTTAATATTTTTCTTACGATTTTGGTTTGTTGTTTGTACACACGCAAATTTGAAAATGTCAACAGTTACTTGTTACCTGTAATGAAAATAATCGTTTCAGTCCAACTTTGAATAATCTAGGAACATTTGTTGAAATATTCTGCCCATAGATATTACCCTGAGCTTTCCAGTCTGCTGTGAGTTCTACATAGCTCTTTGAATCTCTTTTAAATTCATTTTTTACTTCTTTCCAGGGTCCTGAAGCACTCTGTAGACGCCACATATGAGGACCAGGGCCCCAGCCCAGGCTTCCGCATGGAGACATCCATCTTTTATGTGGTCTACTTCGTGGTGTTTCCCTTCTTCTTTGTCAACATATTTGTGGCTTTGATCATCATCACCTTCCAGGAGCAGGGAGACAAGGCCATGTCCGAGTGCAGCCTGGAGAAGAATGAGGTGTGAGACTGGTGGAAAGTGATGCATTATGTTGTGGTTTTTTCTTTCTATGTTGTGGAAAACAATCTCTCCCCTCTTCCCTAAATGAAAGAAGAACACATGCTCATTACTACTGAAGCGCTAGTTTCCAAAAATGTTTTTCTCTTGCATCACAAATGTTTTCTTCATTACAAATCAGAGCACATGCTTATCAACTTACGAACATTACTTCCAGATAATGTAATCTAGCATGGCTTACAATTTCCTCAAACAGAACAAAGCACTTAAGAAGAAAACAGTGGGGTTTATCTTCTCCATTTTTTTCATCTACACTTCACACAGACTTTGTTAAAGTCATGCTGTGTTTTCTCATTAACATATTGGCAAGTGATCAGTGAGCCTCGATTTTTTGTCTCATCTTTTCATATTAAAAGACACTTAGAAATCCTTCTTGGACATGCCAGCTGCCTTTCATGTTTTTACATTAGATTTTTTTCCCCAGCACTTTTCCCTCCTATGGTGCTCGTTGTGAGGACTCATACACAAATCGTTTTTTTGTTTGGTCTTCTCATCAAACAGAGGGCGTGTATTGACTTTGCCATCAACGCCAAGCCGCTGACGAGATACATGCCAGAGAACAAGCAGTCCTTCCAGTACAGAATGTGGAAGTTTGTGGTGTCGTCACCGTTTGAGTACGCCATCATGACTTTAATCGCCCTCAACACAGTCGTGCTGATGATGAAGGTCAGTGAGTCCTCCTGCTAGCTTTCTGGGTAGGAGTTTAAAATACAAACTATTTGGTTGTCTTTTGTCAACACTTTTGTCGCTTTCCTGAAGTGTTTGTCACCTTTTTCGATGTTTTTATCCATTTTTTCTTTCTTTTTTTTTCATCATTTTTGGAGCTTTTTAGGACATTTTATTCCTATTATTTATTATTCTTTTATTAGCGTTTTTTTAATCATTTTTTTCCAATGCTATAAAATTAAATTATACCAAATGAAATGAAAGTTGTGTATTAATCATTTAAGTTACTCGTTATGAGTGTTGTAGGGAACCATCCTCGTTATTATTATTAATAATTATTATTTTACAATTGAAAGAATCCCAACTTTGACCTGAGGACAACAGGAGGGTTAAAGCTCCAGTTCCTCTCAAATCCCTCTCATCCAAAAACGTGATATTTCAGTTCCCAACATAATGCAGCAAACTGTTGTATAATTTAAGAGGGCTGCAGAAGCAATTGCAGTTCCCCTGAAAATGTATCTGAGTCTATACCATTTAACAATTTAGCTCTTAAGGCAGACATGCAATCACAAAAGCAATGCTGGTCTGGCCTTGGAACATGGTCAACAATGAAATATCAAACGCCACCAGCATCGCACCACGGTGACACTTCTGCCAAACAGAGCACGCTGCTCTCAGAGAGAAGTGCTTGTGTCTTGGCAATTTCTTTATTCATCTACTCAGAAGAGAAAATCTCTGAAGGAATGAAACAGCCAGTTTAAGTATTGATGCAGGCTGGTGCCAGAGAGAAGCTCTGTTTGCCCGGTGTTTGTCCAATTGTTCCCACATTTGTTTCTCACACTTCAAATTTGAGTAAAATTTCAGTTCCTCAGGCACATTTTGTCAAAGGAAGCAATGGCACTGGCAGGATTCTATTTGGCACAAGAACCGCCGCGGCTCTCTTACAGTAGCTCAGATTTACAATAGAGTCATTCAAAAGGCCAAATACACCACACACAGCCAGCCGCACATAGAAACGCACACAGCTTCACACAAGTATCGCACAAAATAACATAAAGGCCTATATAAATACAAATATGTCCAGTGCACTGTGTAACTATGGATTCGGCCTTCCAGTTTCTTCTCTTAACACATTTTTATACATTTATAAGTGACTAACATTTCAGTCAGAGGCATAGATATCAAATTTTTTCTACATCTATTGTCCAGGATTGTGAAATTAATAGCATGTTGCTGGATGAAGGGTTAACAACGGTTACAACTAGAAGACTTGAAAAAAAGAAGCTAAAGTCTGACACCCTCTCACATCTAAAGAAAATGCGTCATAAGTCACAGAGTTTTTGTCAGACTATATATTTTGCCGAGACTGGGGATCTGACAGGATCACTACTGGAAAGACTACAGGTGTCATTTGAGATGTTTTTGCCATCCCACACGTCAAATTTATAAGCAGGAAAAACTGTTGAAGAATGAAGCAGGAACAGCTTTTGGCCACAGCTGTCCTCGTCACAAAGAACGTGCAGAATGTGGACACGACCCCGGTTCCACTCTATCTTGGTAGAATGGGAGGACTCATGTTTCTACGCCCTATCTGTCAAAGAGGATCAAACTTGTTCACCTTCTTGCGTCTCCCCGGAGTCCTTTCCAACAGTGGGAATTTCCCCACTGTGGGATTAATAAATGTTTATTATCTATTTGCACAGAGCGCTTCCTATTGGTTGTTGACATTCACATCATGGATCTGTAATATGCGAGTCGAGACTAAAATCATACGAACATTTTAAACATGTTTGATTTAATCGTAACGTCAAGACAAGAAAAAGACTGACTTAGATAGCTTGGGCTGAGTTTTATGACCACCTTACACCAAACAACTGTGATCACAGGAGCACGCCACAACTGTAATAACACTCTTATGATTTTATTCTGACATTGAAATGTTCCCTCGACAATGAACTCACTTAAAAAGTCTTTTAGCATAACATCAACACAAACAGGCACAGATCAGTTTAGTCTCATTATCACCCGCCGTTACCACAGTGGCAAGACACTGTGTCTACTGACACTATAGTATGTAAATATATATCCATATATATATTTATTATACACTATTAATGTGTATTTGTACTTGCCAGAGTGCATCTGAGCAATCAATTATAATTGATCTGGAGTGCTTCTCGCTTTGTATTTATAGTTTTCAGTATCATAAAGCTATCTGAACAGTGCATAGGGGTAAAAGATGCAGCTTTTACACTCTGCTGTAAACTATATTAAGTGTATGCTTTGACTTTTGTCCGCAGTTCTACGGAGCTCCAGACCTTTATGAGTCCATGCTGAAATACTTAAACATCGTCTTCACAGCCCTCTTCACACTGGAGTGCATCCTCAAGATTATTGCCTTCGGTCCACTGGTGAGACCTTATGCTGCGTGTACTCATCAAGCGCTCTTCAATTATTCACTGTTGCATTGTGTTTCTGTTTACACACATGAGGGGTAATATGTCTTTGGAAATGCAAATCAAGGACTTCTGCATCAAGCTGCTCTTACTGTGCTTTTTGTTCTCAGTTAATTAAATGTTGTCCTTGTGAATGCTTAGTATTTAGAGACTAACCGGGTATTTCTAATTAGGAAACAGAGATTTGTTACACTTGGGAAGGATGTGATTTTGTTTGGGCAAAAGTACATACAATAAAATGTATAGCAGTGGATTACAAAACAGTCAAAGTAAAAGGTGTGAAATAAAAAATTCCAGAATGAGGAGGAAATGAAGGGATGAATAGTAGCAGGGGTAAGCGAAAAGAATAAATCTTTTCCCAACATGGGGCCGTCTGGCCCGCAGCGAGGCGTTTTATCTCTTCGTTCCATTTACCAGGCCCATTTATTAAATGGCTTTTCTCACACACCACTTGCCTCCACCTGTTTAGCTGTTAAGCCCAGACGGATGAGTATCTGCTGGTATAAACACTCGGCTGCAGCGCTCTTAAGACTGCAGCTGCAGGGCCGGCAGCAGCCTCTACCTTAGCAGCTGGATGGTTGACCAGTCTGGCCAAACTAGCTCAGCAGTTAGTTTATGCAGCAGAGGTGTGTGTGTGTGTGTGTGTGTGTGTGTGTGTGTGTGTGTGTGTGGTTGTGTGTGTGTGTGTGTGGGTGGGTGTGTGTGTGTGTGGGTGTGTGTGTGTGTGTGAGAGTGTGTGTGTGTGTGTGTGTGTGTTAGGGGGAACCAGCCCTGCAACTTTTTGCATATGCACATATGTGAATGTCTAACCAAATACCCAGACTGTAACTATGCATTAGAATTTGTAGAAATATGTCATGTTCCTAAAGTTCCTGAATAGATTGTGTTAACTTATTTTCATGGAGACCAAATAGTAATTGTATTGGCTTTCTAAGTGAACCTAATCTATATAAAAATGATAAAAAACTGACATATGGTGATTTGAAATAAAGCCTGGGGACTTGTTTATAAAATGAAAAATGTCTATTAAAATAGAAATGGGTTAATACGTTTTAAAAAGAGACCATTAGCCAGGTAGTTGATAGAGTGATTGGGTAAAAGAGAGAAAATTATTTAGATTATCAATTAATCATTGAAGTCATTTTTCATTGTAACCTGAATATCTTCAGTTATATTCAGAATATCAGATTTTGGACAAAGCAAGACTTTTGAAGATGCCACATTAGGCATTGTTCACTATTTTTGGATATTTTACAGACCTAACGTTATGTTTGATAATCAAAAATCACATCAAAACAAGAGTTGCAGTCATGGTTTGAACAGTTTTCCTTCTCTGTTTCATCATATAGAGTATGAAAAACACTAAAGAAATATTCCCAACACCCAGAATTGTACCATAGTTTGAATAAAGTCTCTCAGTCCAGGCTGATCTCTTTATGCTCTTTGTCTTTTAGAACTACCTGAAAGCGGCCTGGAATGTGTTTGACTTTGTGACTGTGCTGGGAAGCATCACAGACATCTTGGTCACAGAGATTAAGGTAAGAGCTGCAGCGAGCATGGGCTCCACTTGAGTGCCGGTCTCTTATAAGGCACTTCGTTCTTCGTATCAGGATTCAGTGCATGCTCACAGCCAGTTATGAATGGGCCGGCAAGGAAGTAGATTTGGTCCATTAGTTTACTTATAACTGGAATATCAATTGCATTACATTTTAAGTAATAGCTATTTTTGTTATCTGTTTGTGAGTGTTTGGATTGATTGATCTATAAAATGTCAGAAAATAGTGAAAAATGTCCAACACAAGTTATGAACGACCAACCTGATGTCTTCATATTAGTGTTTTTTTATAAACAGTTAAAAACCCCAAAGATTTTCAATTCACAATTTTGTAAAAACAGAGAAAATCAGCAAAACGTCAACATTGACCGATTATCAAAATTGTTACAAACAATTAATTGGCTAATGTTTCAGCACTAATTGTCATTTAACATGGCATTTTGTTTATTGAAAATGGGTCTTTTTTACTTTTTTTTTTTTTTTAAACATTAGCAATCTGAACCAACCACTTCAGCTGTTAAATCATGAATGTAGAAGTCTTGCTTTGCTACGCTCTTACAGTCTCAGTCCTTAAATCAATAGCTCAGCCAAGAAAACTGCGAGCCAAACAATGTGAAATCATACAAACATATGCTAAAAATAATATAAATACAAAACAATCAATACATGAAACAAAGGACGCTGCAGGGAAACAGGAGGAACAATACTGTTGTTACAGTTTGCAGCATTTTGTTTTCTCTGAAAAATTGACAGAAGTAATTGATTGGGAGATGGAGGGCTGAGGCGCAGTGCTGTTGCTTTCTATGTGGCAAAGTTGCTCTCTTTCTTCGTGTGACTTTCTTTTGATGTGATCATTAGTCTTCTTTTCTGCCTCTTCTCTCGCTTTCCTTCTCTGTTTTTCTTTCCTTCTCTTTTGCTGTTTCCATCTTCTGCTGTGTCTCTCCTGGCACCTGTGCCCTCACTCTGCCCCCTCTGTCACATCTGACACCTCTAGACGGTAAGTGGCTTTTCTTGTTGGCCGCTGATATTGTCAATTCCCCAGTCAGTGAGTGTTGTTCTCTCCCACAGTCTTAGTTTAAATTGTCTACCTTCTGAGTCCTCAATGTGACATGATATAACAGAAAAAACACCTATAAAACTGTTAGATATGTGTCTTTACAGTAACCCAGTCATGTAAAGCAATTACAGTTACATAAGATCTGACGTTGGAACTGTACACGCCAAGCATTTTTTGCTTTAAAGCTCTAGTGCGTAACTTTTGTATAATAATGAACATCTGTTACATTCAAGCCATTGCCAAATACGTTGCTACAAAGTTAATTAAGACTATCAGCTCCACACAGCTCGCTCTGTATTTCTCAGTATGACTATGGTCAGAAATTGGTGTCGTCCAGCGACTTTCACATACATTTGAGTAAAGATAATCATAACCTGTTCATCCTGTTTTTTTTTATGCTCTGTGTCCTCTTTGACTATGTAGCAACTGTGTGGAGGCAACCCAGTCTCATGCCGGTTTTTTGAAATGGTCACGTTATTTGATCTATTGAGTTGTGTACACGGACACATTCATGGCGTTTTTTTCGTGGTGGTGAGCATGAATTTTAATGAGAGGCATCTTTTGATATCCCAGCACAAATACGGTAACAAGTAGTGTGAAAAGCCAAAAATCCGTCAAAGGAAATTGGTCGGGGTGGTGGATAGGTCAAACAACGCAGGACTTTTACCCCAGAGACCGGGGATCTTGTCCCACTGTTGTTGCGCGTCCCCCAGAGACAACCACTGTCTCTCACATGTGCTGTTTAATTTCCCTGTTGTTGCGGCCGAGAGACCACGGATTGTGTCCTGGCGCACAGAAAAAACGAGATAAACGTACCCGTGTACACTTATCAATAGATTAAAAATAATGTGACCATTTCACGAACTGCCGTGAGCCCCCGTTGGTGGAGGAGGGGTTGGGGATGAACCGAGATCACAGAAGGCTTGTATCATGTGGATGCACCAACATTGTTGTTGCCATTACTTAGAATTCCTCATGGGGACAGAAACTACGCACTTTATCTTTAAGATGTCATTTAGTCTTATAATGAGCCAATGAGGTTTCTGTGATTTTTAAAGTCAGTTATTATTAAATATTGCACTATTTAATCAGTGTGTAAGTAACTTTTTTTTGTAACTTATGCTTTAACTAACTATACGTATACAGTAAGTTACGTAACAAATTTACTTATTATAACCCAAACCACGATCTTTGAGTTGACTAAACTGAAAAGTTCTGCACTGCAGGGGTTTGCAGGCACACTGATCTCTCATGTTGGTGACATCCGTAGTATTACTCACACAAATGTGTGCATAACTTTTTTGAAAAAATGTCATACCTGACTGAATCACACTGCGTGTGAGGAAACATTGGGTAATGATAAGAGATTAGTTTAAAGGGAATCTATGTAGCAGTACGGTGCCAAGTCTCAGTTATGTCACTTCCACAGCAATATCTACATAAAGATTTCTACCATTAGCCACCATAAGACACCAATCCTACCAAGTGGTGCTGTAGCAGCAAACCCTTAAGTGTAATATCTTGAGGTTGTTTTGCATTGCTAATTAATTAATTTGTAAAAAAATTAAAAAAATAAGTATGTGCCATCTGTTTTCCTCTCCAGAATGACATAGTGCGTATGGCTTGAAATCCTTTTATCCTGGTTTTATTTTAACACCTCACAGAGTCTCTGTTTTCTCACCCAGGACAAAATGATCAACCTGAGTTTCCTGAGGCTGTTCAGAGCGGCTCGTCTCATCAAGCTGCTGCGGCAGGGCTACACCATCCGTATCCTGCTGTGGACCTTTGTTCAGTCCTTCAAGGTGAGTAAACACACACAGTAGGAACCTAACACGCAAACCATCAGTATGTGCCTCTAGACATGTTTGTGAAATATGTCAGTACATTTGATTTAGAGTATGTAGCGAGTTTCAAAACAAAGACTTTTTATTGGAAAGAAAACAAACAAAGGGAATTCAGTCAGGAAGTGTATAAGAATGCAGATGTGGATTTATTCAGTAGAGATTTTTTTGTTAAGGTTGTTAGTTTGTTTGATTTATAGGTAAATAATAGAATATCACACAAAAGAGGGCTCAAAAGCAGGCAGAGGCAGAATTTAACTATTAAAATAGAACTGTATAGCTGTCACCAGACAGCAGCTTGGATTTTCTCCCACTGCCGGTTTGCTCTCTAAATCCCCCGAGACAAGCTGAGTTAAATGCAGAGCGCCGTGCTGCAGCCGAGGGAATTTATTGCAGGTTTAATGTCAGTGGTGAGAGCTTTTAAGCCCAATGAAAATGGACAGTAGCTGCAGAGTGTTAAACGGTGGCTATTTAATTACAACAAATGTTCTCCTCCTCCTCCTCCTCACAGCGATATAAATAGCAGGTTAAAAGAATCGACCCTGAAGCTCAGGTTGACTGCTCGGGTTCCTAAATAAGACTGTAAAACCGTATAAGGGCGGTAGTCCCCTGCGGACAACCCGATTTGTGAGTGTGAAGAGACAGACGGAGAGATCAAACGAGAGGCCAAATTTGTTTGTGTATGACAGTGAGCGCTTGTAACATGTATCTGTTTGTTCCCTGTTTGTGTTCAGGCTCTACCATATGTCTGCCTGCTCATTGCCATGCTGTTCTTCATCTATGCCATCATTGGAATGCAGGTGAGTCGGGACCTGCTGGACTAAAGAAAATCAGATAGTAATGAGTCCGCGACGGGTGCCTTCTCAAAAGTGTGAATGTCTTGTTTACCCAGAGTCCATACACAACCACGGTACCCTTCCACAGGTCTTATCTGTTTTAGCTAATTAGATCTTTTCTCAGAACTGTACACCATTATTATTATTATTATTATTATTATTATTATTACAAGTACAGTAGTAGCTTATGGAGTTGGGGGACCTGAGCAGCTGTCAAACAAGCCAAAATAAGAAAGATAATGTATTGGGGGTGTCACGGGCGCCCAGATAGCTCACTTGGTAGAGCGTGCGCCCATATATAGAGGGTTACTCCTCGGGGGTGTCGGGATTTTGATTTTAAATCGGAAATTAATCAAAATGAGCTTTCAATATAGAATTCAAAAGCAGGATCGGCAATTACCCCAGCCTTTTTAGTCTTTATTCGACCCCGCCTACTTTCACATGTCTAAAGAAGTAACGTGCAGCTTGACTTTTCCAGACAGCACGGCCACTGCTGAAGTCAGCGATGACACAGAATTAACAGGGCTGGAAAATCCTGCCATTGCTGCGTTGCACGTTGGAACATTTTTCCTTCCTTGTGAGAGAGTTATGTAACCAAGAAACGTGGGCTCAGAAAGGAGTTCATGGTGCTTTCAGGGGTACCTCGTTAAATCTAGTAGCTCTTAGTGTAGCACAATAATTCATTACAACATTTAAACAGAAAATATTAACGTGGAAGGCCACAATAAAACTTGTTCCATGTGGTTATGTGTGGTTAAACTATCAGTTGGTTTATCCATTCAAGAGTTTAAGGTAGGCATTGCACTGATTTATGATAGGTGATTTCATTGTTGGCTGGAATTTTGTCTCAGGTGTTTCATTAGACACCTGCTAGCAAATGAGAAACAGCTTTCCTTGCGGCCATGGAAGAAACTTTGATAAACAATGCTCAGAATCCAATCCCTGGCATTTTGGGAAAATGTGCTTATTTGCTTTTTCGCCAAGCCTGGCTCTGTCTGAAGGTAAGAAACATGTGTTGTTTTACGGGGAGTTATTTGCTTGTTAGGAGTAGTGACTTCCTGGAGTTATGCTGTGTTCACACTAGAGTCTGGATCGGGCCGATATTTTCTGTCCGGGCCTGGCCCGTGTCCGACAGAACCGTGACTAAACCCGCCCCAGCCCGACAGGCATTAAGAAAATTGTGTCTGAGCCCAAACCAAACCCGACAGAGTCAAAATAAAAATAAAAAATCTCATACTAATGACACATTTTTTGTGTGGAAACGCCCCTTTTATTAAGCAACTGTAGGAGAGCATTCGGAAATGTCAACAGCTGAGCACATCAGTGCACATGGGGCAACAAGCACACGTTAATAAGCTGTTTAATTTAAAATGTTCAATGTGTTAACCATTCCTGATTGCTTCGTTTCCAACCATAATCAGAAAACCAGGGAGATTTGTTACTTCCAGGGCTGAGGTTATAAAATGAAACATGTTGGGGGTAAAATCCTGTTTCTGGTGAACAAATGAATGAACTTGGCTTTCAGTCTGGGGTTTCTTTTGGACACCGGACACATTGTGTACAAAATTTAGACTTATTCCACCAACTCAACATGTCTGCTTCCTATTTCTTTATCTCTCTTCTGCCCACTTACTACACACACACACACAGACATACACACACACACACTGAGATCTCTTAAAAGAGCCGCAGCACCATTTTAGAACAAATGGCTAATCGCACTGATGTGACCGAGCCCAACCTGAACCCCACCACAATTTCTAAATATCTGTCCGAATAATGTCCATCTGTGCCTAAGTCATTTTTATTGGCAGTCGGTGAAATGAAGCTACAAACTGACACCAAACATGTGCGACACCCTATTATTCAAAGTTGAGCTGTCCTCAAGCACTCCAGTGTCAACAAATCATTTGTTTTTTAAATGACACGGCCAGCTCTAGTACTTTGTTATTTATCCTAAAGTTCCTATGACATGCTGCTGACAGAGCAGGTTACCCAGGGCTCTGTCTACACCTATCACCATTTCTAGCCACTGGGGGACCATAGACAGGCTGGGGGAACTCATATTAATGTTAAAAAAAACATGTCATAAAGTGACACTTTCATGCCATGGGACCTTTAAGTTAGCTGACGCTATGCTAGCTTCCTGTGTATTGCCCCCACACACTTCTTATGTCTAATAAGTACAACAGCGCAGTCATCTGCCTTTAGAAAATCTGCTTCAACACATCACTGACATAGTCTCAATGAAAACGTAATAATATACCTTTCACAAACCAAGTATGTATTGCAGGGCTATTGCTTTGGGTTGTATAAGATTGTACAGGTGTTTGGTTTGGAAGTTTGCTTTTTTCCTTTTTAGAGATAGCAGATGTAAAGAAATTGGCCTACCTCCTTTGTATTCCTCTCATTTATAAGATTGTCACCAGGCTTTTGCTGAAACAATCAGGTGCTGTTCTCGTACAGCGTCAAGAGGCTACATACATATTTGACAGCTGTCAGAGTTCTGGGTTTATAGACCAGCAGGATGGACATGCTGAGGGGCAAATACATATTTAAAATGAGACCTCTGGGTTGTGGGACATACCCAGTTGTGGCAGTCACACTCTCTATTCAGTTTCAATTTAAATCAGTGAAGATGTATTGGCTTGGAGTTAGGAATAAATTCACAAAAAGAAAATAATGAAAGAAATATTTATTCATACACAAGAACTAGCAAAACACGGTAAATAAAACAGCTAATTACAGAATAAAAAATATAGATTTTAGGGAGAAGCTCACAGTTATATGGAAAAACAAAGAGGGTTTCTCCATTTGATCTCAAATTTGGTTTCTTGTCATAACCCAAATGTAATGAAGTACAAGAAATTTCTACTGTCCAGGGACTACCATAGGTATAACATTAAAAAATGGTATGCCTATCATGCATATGAGTTCTGCACACTTCAAACTAGTGAGAAGAAATGAGAAAGAAGAAATACAGAAAATCTGTCCTGTGAAACAACCAAACCTATTTTGCGTTTGGGTCTTAGTTTGAGGACTGGCCTGACCTCTGGTGTAGTCTCTGTGCTGCAGTAGTTCATTATAACATTTGAGTGGGACTTTAAATGTTTTTTTTTTTTCTCCTGCTGCCTCAGGTCTTTGGCAACATCGAGCTGAATGAGGAGACCGCAATAAATCACCACAACAACTTCCAGACCTTTTTCCAGGCCTTGACTCTTCTTTTCAGGTAATGCTGCTTCCATATTCCAACAATTCCTGTACCACAAATAATCCAGTGTCTTCTGATGACACCAGCCCCTGCTCCTGTCACTGTGTGTGTTTCAGGAGTGCAACAGGCGAGGCGTGGCACGAGATCATGTTGGCGTGTCTCAGTAACCGGCCGTGTGATAAGCTCTCAGGAACCGTGGGGAAGGAGTGTGGAAGCGAATTTGCCTACTTCTACTTTGTCTCCTTCATCTTTCTCTGCTCCTTCCTGGTCAGTGTGAAGAGAAACAGAGGGCAGTCCCACCTGTTGTCCGACAGTGTGTTCTGAAAGTTTCAGTTACCAGCTGGAACATGCAAACAGTCAAATGTAGATCATTGTGACTTTTTGTCGTTTGGTTTACAGTGATCAAAAAATAGCCGAATCATTTGAATAGAGCAGGTTTGTTTGAACCTATTTTCACCCCGATTTTCTGCCCCCATGAACCCAAAAGTAAGCTTGTCCCTGCTGCGAGAACACCCTCTTTGCGTTTTTCTCGTAAACAAGGTCTTCTTGCACCGTGCACAGCTCAGAAAAAGCCAATAGTTACAGAAAAGCAAAGAGAGAAATGGGAAGAAAATGCAAATGGGCTGCTGGCTATGTGTGGCTATTATTCCCAAAAATGGTAAAAAACAGTGAGCCCCTATTTGTTGCCTACAATAGGATTGTTATTGTTATTGTCAGAAAAGTTGCAAGTGGGGTCAATTCCCAAATGATAAATGTAAGATGTGGAAAATAGAGTAGACAGCAGTAACACAGAATGTATAGTTTGCAGTTTTTGGGTTAAAAACATCCAAAATGACCAAAATGGTCCTTTAAGTAGAAATTAGATTTTTCTTTTTTTTAAACAAATGCTCATATTCACTATTCATTTATTTTACACACTTATGTTTTCCTTCTCTAGATGTTGAACCTGTTTGTCGCTGTCATCATGGACAACTTTGAGTATCTGACAAGGGACGCCTCCATTCTGGGGCCTCATCACCTTGATGAATTCATCCGCGTGTGGGCAGAGTATGACCCTGCTGCCTGGTAAGTGTTTCTTCTGTTTCTCTCTGACCTGTGCAGCTCCATTATAGTCCCTAAAATCAGCCAGTTTCTGTGTTAAAGAGGAGGGTGTTGGTTTTTGGAAGAGGGGAATGCTAGGAAACGGGGAACTCTCAGCTCTGAGTTCCAGCAGGATGACTCTTTGACGTGGAATTGGAGAAATCCCATCTTAGAATGACATTAAGCCTGAGCCAGAAGTTGGCTGAGGCTGCTGACGAGCCCCCTGTTGGCCAGACTGATGCATGTAAATCCAGCGTTCCGCTTGGCGTCCACTCAGCCCTCTTTGCCTCTAAATCGGTATGCTCCAAATCTCCTCAGGCTGTCACTGTGGAGAGAAGAAGAGAAAGTATTTCTATCCCTTTAAAGGGAGAATACAGGTTGATGTCAGCGCCCTCTCTGCTCCTTACACTGACAGTGTTTAACTTAACTAAAGCACAATACTAGTTCTGCATGGGACAGTGCGAGGCGTAATCTGTCTCAGATTACGTAAGGCTCATTAAGTTTTAACGAAGGATTCACAGAAGCCTTGTCAGTGAGTCAGGACTCCAAGAGAGGTGCGAGATGTGAAATACAAAATTGCCATCTCCTGACAGACATTACGGGGGAGGAATTATTATTTATTCCTTTGAATATAAATTAGCTGCTCTAAGAGTGCCTTCAGTAACAGTGAAGCGCTTTACCTCATTTTTATGTCAGGTTGAAGCAAGGAGTATATTTAAGGCTCAGTTTTCACTTGCTTTCACAAATTTTTTTTAAAGATTTAACAGTTGAAAACCATTTAATGGTTTTATGTCTTACACATCCAAATGTTGTTGGGTTTTCTGCAGCATGAAGAAAATGACCACTTTAGTTTACAGTCAACACAGGGCCAGAACCATTCCTGTTGTTTTTTTGGTTAATTTGGGGTTTAAAGAGGAATTTCACATTCTACTATTAGAAATGTATATGTGGTGGTAATTTAACAATTTTTTTACTGTATTTTTAGACTAAGAGGGAAACTTACCCCTGATCCTTTCCTTCCTTTTCCCATATGTTTGTGTCTTAGTAACTAATGGGGACAACAATTTTGAAATTAGTCCAGTATTAACCTAGTAGTTCTGAAAAATACCAAAGTTTCCCTTTTATTATACTTTATACTTTTTACAACTTTATAGTGAACTAAAAAATTGTAAAAGCATTTAGTATTTTTTCACCATAACTGCATTCCTGTCAGTGGGGAGTGGGCTTTGAATCATTATTTAGACTTTAAGATTGGGCAAAAAAAGTCAAAGTGAAACTTAATTTTTAAAGCTGCAATATGTAATACTGATAACTAGTGTTTAAAATAGTTACTGCAGTACAAATTCAAAATACTGGAGACGGTCGCCTCCCCCGCCCCCTCCTCCCCAGACTGGAAGTTCACGGAGGTTGCCAGGCTGAGTACGCAGCAGCCACAATAATGTTGCTAGGCACTTATCTCACATATATTACTTCACAGCACAGCGGAGTAGCTAACGTTAGCTGCTGGCTATATTGACAATCCTAAAAGCCCTTGCCCACGTGGAGCTCTGAACACAACTGACAGACACACTTCATCGGCTTAGATTTACGGTAGGAACCTCTAAAAATAACACTACCTTGCCGTCCTCTCCACCCGACTGGAGTACACACTTTATTGGTTTAGTATTATGGCAAGAATTGCTAAACCCAATGCAAACTCCAGGTCCTCTCTTCCCAATATAAAGCCCCTCTCTTGGCTTAAAATAACTCACCATTGTCGGCTACGGACAGTTGTCGGACACGGCCGCTGAAAAGGCCGCACGTTGTAAACAGCCGTGGCCCGCTTGCCTTGTCCTCTGGTAACGTTGGCAGTTAGCAGGGTTAGCATGGCGGCGTGAGCCAGGACCAGTCAGGGTAATTTCCCTGGCTGTGTCTCAATTGTTTTTGCGAGTAACCAATTCAGGTACTATAGCTATATATTTTTGATAATAATACATAAATAATAATGTGACTGCACAAATGTTGAAATTACATAAAATGCCTGTCCCTAGTAGCCGGGGTAAATTAACCTGAAGCTAATTCTCAGCTACCTGTTTAGGAGGAAATTAGCCAACTTTGTTCTAGTCCTTTTGGGCTCTGAGCTGTCTCCATCTTTCGAATATATCTTCAATATTATGTCGGGTATCTATCTGTCTAATCTATCTCCGTTGATCCCGTGTGTTTGTTTGCTGCTTTCATGGCTGTACTAACGTTACAGCTGTAGCGCACTGGGTTTACGTTTTTTCCAGGTATATCTAGCACCCCGGCCTGGCTATCAAACCGGGCAGTTGATAACAACACACAAAACAGAACAAGACAAATAGAAATTTTGTCACGGAAAGGAAATTTCAGAAGGACAAAATACTGGCATTAGAATTGTTCTCAGAAAACATAGCGTGTATCCTTTATTTCTGATGTGGCATTTTTGGATTTATTACAGTAAATATATTACATATTAGACCTTTAAAATTTTACTGCTGAACTCAGTATTTGTAAAATTTCAGCTATGGCCCTGATGTCTTGTTTGATGAGCAAAAGAAAACAGAAGATGTGAGATGAAGACTCTTTGCTAGACCCTTTTTTCTTTCCTAGTGAGAAAAAAACAAGTCAGCAAAAACAAGCTATGAAGGTTTTAGATTTTGACAGCCAAAATAAACACCAACAAATTCAAAGATACAGTCAGAAAAATAAAAACTCTGTTGTATTATTTATGCTGCTACTGCTGAGTATTTACTGAAATGTTATTGCTTATTAACAGAAAACATATCATTATAGATGTAATGAAATAACCTGTGACCTAACCTCTTCAACATGTCTTATCTTTCACAGCGGGAGGATATGCTATCAGGATATGTACAAATTGTTGCGTTTTATCTCGCCGCCCCTGGGCCTAGGGAAGAAGTGCCCTAACAGGGTGGCTTATAAGGTTTGCAATCCCATACAGTCCTTTTGTTTTCAAAGGGACTGTGATGGTTTCGGACTGTGAATGTCTGTTCTCATTCCCTGCAGTGCCAGAGAATGAGCCAACTACACATGCATACAAACACGCATCGATCCTCCACTAACCAGCTGGCAGGTAACCATGGCGAGTGCAGGAAACAATGCCGCAAGTCAGGCTCAAACAAAAGGCATCTAATGTGATGTCTAAGATATTTTCCTGCTTCTAAACACAGAAGTGAAAGGAGAGTGGGTAGTGACGAGAGAGCATTGTGTGCTTTGTTTCCACTTTGGTTACTGCTAATGTCTCTTAGCATCTAGAAACAGAGTGCATCGTAAAGGAATACTCCACTGGACATCTGACTAATAACCGCCTTGAAAGTTGGCTCTGAAACGTTTGTAGCTGCTTTTTTAAGAAGGATGATCACTGTGGTCAGCTTGGATTATATTGGATTCCAAGGACTCAGTCATGGCAACAACAAAAAAACTAAGAAAGAAAACATAAAAACCACATAGAAAATTCTCAAATCACTCCTGCAACATAATCTACTTTTCCCCTGCTGATCTGTTCAGTTTGTTCCAAAAATGTGTCTAGGACTTTTCCAATCATGTATTAAAGGGGAATTCCACTGATTTAAACACTGTGTTGGAGAGTACTACTGTATATGTGGAAAACATTGCCTTCTGTGGCTCCAGAGGGAGCTCCAGCTGTGCTGCTTTGCATAAACCAAATCTTGTATTACGAACCACAACTCCGCTGCCTGTCGGAACTGACTGCTGGTTTGGGTGTTTTCATTTTCCTTAGTTTGTGGCCCAACAGGTAAATTAGGTCTCCAAGCTAATGTTTGTAAAAAAAATTGTACGTACAGGATGCAGGAGTTTTCTACCCAAAACATTTTGCAAACTAACTTGGTGATTGAGTCTAGAATGTGTGGAATAACAAAAAACTCAGATTTTTCTGCATTGATTATTATACTTGCTTCTTAAAGCTGTCGATCGGGAGTTTGATAATAGTTTTAAAGGAAGGGAAGTGCTCTTTTAAAAGAACTGAAAATTGTGTTCTAGGTTGGCCTCAGTTTTTAATTTCAGTGCCCATAACACATGAGCATTAATGTCTTATATCTCCAAAGAGAAGTTTTTAAATTTTGGTAATACAAAGTTTGTATTATATTTGGATGTTTGTGACCTTTTAGTAAAATTGGTTGTTTTGCATGAATGATTGTGTTTGGGGAAAAATTACTTTTTGACACAAGCACATGTTGTTACCCACAGCTTGGGCAGGGGATTATGTCGCAGGAGGGGTTTAGGAATTTCTTTTTTACATACATTTTGGGGGGGGCTTTTCCCTTTATTTGATAGTGACAGTGAATAGACAGGAAAGGTGGGAGAGCAATGGGGGATGACACACAGCAAAGGGCCCCAGGTTGGATTTGAACCCCAGGTTTAGACATTTCTATAGGTTAGGTAGACACTGTAAATCATTGTAAGTACTGTGAATCCAAGCTTTAAGATTTTTCAGAGCCGCCTTTCAAGCCTTCAGGTGGTGAATCTTTTTTTAACTTAAAAGACAGATTCTTGTTGTAGTAAGCCTTTAATAAAATGCACTCTCGTTCCCAAATGCATATCTTCCACCATGATCCCTCCATCCAGCATCTCTGCACAGGGAATCCTCCGGAGCATCCTCCCCTCCCTCCTCCTCTGGGATCCATTCCTGAATCCTAAAACCCAACCAGGATGGCATTCCACATCATGATATCCTTGAAATCTTATTAACAAGGATTTCTGTGTTTTCCTCTCTTTCCCCTACCATTCTATTTCCAATTTCTGTCATTATGTAACTTCCCCCTACCCCTGTTAATCCCAACACCTCCTCATCGGAAAAAATCTCCATTCCTCCTTCCATGGCCTCCTACCATCTTTCCCCTGGGAAGCGGCCGCATGACTTACCGCGATATGTACGAGATGCTTCGCGACATGTCCCCTCCGCTAGGTTTGGGAAAGAAATGTCCGCCCCGGGTCGCCTATAAGGTAGAATTATTTCTTTCTCCTCCGTTCCCCCCCTCTCTTCAGTCACGGCTGGTTTCCCTGCTTCCACTTGTCTAACATGTTCAGTCTTCTGTCAGTGTGCCACAGTCAGTATCTACTGGCCTGCTGTTGTTTTGTTCTTTCTGTTCATCTGTGAAGCTCTGCAGCCCTGTCATGCTCTGCGAGCGTTTGTTGTACATCACATCTACGGGAGGGGCAAGATCAGAGAGCAAAACCATCAGCAGCTGTTTACAGCAAACAGGCATACAGACAAAGTTAGTGACTATCTGGAGAGGAAAGTATAACAACTGAAGAGACAAATAATTTGATCAGGTGTTGGTAGAGACCTAGCCCCATTTATGGCTTCAGGAGTGTACATTACTCTGTGATTTGTATGTAAATCTACGTTTGTACCTCTTATCCAGTACCAGGTTGTATCTTGAAATGTGTTTGTGATGTCATAGATGTATGTCTGAAATGATGAAATATCTTTCCAGGGTAAAACCAATGTTTCCATGGACTGCTAGGCTGATGTGGCCTGTCAACAGGTCATTCAGTGGACTTAATTTACATCCGGAAAAGAAGACTTTAGTGGATTTCAAATGGGGATCAGTTATTTTATTATTCGGGGCAGACTGTAGATATCTGTGAGACAAAGAAAACACTGAACTGTACCTTTTGAAGATGCAACCCACTGGATAACTGGTGAACAGTAGTGTATTAGATCCTCTGCCTTGCTGCAGGCAGATCTTTAGGGATGTCAACGCCTGGATAAATTGCCTTCTCTACCACATCTAAATTGCCATAACGTGTTGCTTCATGGTCCCCAGAGGATGAATGCTACTGACTTTGGTGATCCCCTGACTTTTTAACTAGTGCCTCAAAGGTCAGGATTTGACTTTTTTCAATACCTTGGTTTATGACCGAATTTTTGCAGATAGCACTGTTAGGTTTAGAACTAATATCCCAAGCTACCTTTGTGTTTAGACCTATTTCACATGATAGCATGCCAACACCCTAATCTTAAACATGGTAAACTTTACCACCTTAACATTAGCATGTTGAGAATGTTAGCATTCTGATGTTAGCATTTAGGTAAAACCACAGCCTAGTGTGGTTGTATTTTTATTTCCCTTAAGGTTTGCATAGGAGACGCCACGTTAATGAGTTATGCAGTAACATACAGATGTCATGTTAATGAGTTATGGAGTAACATACAGATGTCATGTTAATGAGTTATGGAGTAACATACAGATGTCATGTTAATGGATAATGGAGTAACACACAGATGTCATGTTCTTTTTTTTTTCTTTTTTTCTTTTTAAGATTATTTTTTGGGCATTTTAGGTCTTTAATGGATAGGACAGCTGAAGATGTGAAAGGGGAGAGAGAGGGGGAGTGACATGCAGCAGAGGGCCGCAGGCCGGATTCGAACCCGGGCCGGCTGCGTTGAGGAGTAAACCTCTGTATATGGGCACCCGCTCTACCAACTGAGCTATCTGGGTGCACAACAGATGTCATGTTAATGAGTTATGGAGTAACATACAGATGTCATGTTAATGGATAATGGAGTAACATACAGATGTCATGTTAATTGGTAATGTAGTAACATAGAGATGTCATGTTAATGAATTATGGAGTAACATACGGAATGTTCAAGTTGCAAATGGGGCTAGAGAAGACCAAACCGGAATTTAAAAGAGTGAACATTAGACAGATTTATAACGTGGGATAGAAACTCAACTCCGAATAAAAGTTGCTCTGTGTCTGCTGGATGTGAAAATAGCTAACTGCTTTATAATGCCATGTTTCCACTGTATGGAACAACCCTGCTTGACCTTTTGGTAGCAGTACTTTTCTCTTTATGTTTTCCACTGCTGATAATATCCCCTTAGTGTAGGAGGGATGAAAGTGCCGTGACATGATCTTCAACACAGATCATTTGGACACAGGTCATTCTGCATAAATCTAAACACAGCTGGGATAGCAGAACTGTTGTGCATTTCTTCCACATCTACAGCAGTCAGATTCGCTGTGTTCACTCAGAAGGAATCACTGCAACTGGCTAGGCACGTTTAATGACATTTTGAAGATGTTAAGAGGCTAAAAACACGTTTAAAACTTGCTCTGTTCAAGCCTGTTGGGTGCTAGCAGTAGGATAATATGGTGTAGGCAGCACCGATTGGTTTCATCTTTCTCTCTACATGTTGGAATCGATCGTAATTCTCCTGTAAAATTTGTGTCGGGTTAATAAAAAAACTTGCAGTTGCTATTCATGGTAGCTTTCCTTCTCAAACATGGCAGGTTAGTGCAGGGTGTGTCATGTTGTGATGGTCACGGTTCTCTCCGACCAGTCAGTGGTCTGCTGTGTTTTTACACCTTTAAAGGTGCTCTAAGCAAAACCGAGCTAGCTTTGTTTTGTTTGAAAATACTTTGAACGTCAACTAGAAGTGACATTACCCAACATCGCTTAGAGCACCTTTGAGTATCGGCTCAGCTCTCTTGGAACCTCGACCTAGGTGTTCCCAAAACAGTACCAGGTAGTATTCCCAACTTCTTTTAATGGATAACCAAAAAAGAGTGAGTAAAGCCATGCCATGCAGTGTGAAAAAATGGCATTACAAAGCACCTTCTTTTGGAGTTTTCTTACCCCCTAGTGGCCAAAATCATCACCACAGCCAAACCAGGTTTTGCAATTAGCTGTTTCGACTGAATTACTGTTATTGTAAGGTTTGGCAAAGAAACAAATGATTTAGTTCAGGATCTCATCAGGATTCAGACGCTCATAAGGAATTATTGAAGGATTTTGCAACACTGAAAGATTGGACATTTAAGAACACTTTGACCATCTTCTCATTCTCTCATAGAACATTTATCCCATGATTATATGTATATAAGACTTTTATACTAGTGGGGTCAAAAATCCTCAGGTAGTCCCTGCCAGCTGCTTACCTCTTAGCATGCACATGACTCAATGTGAATGGTTTCATTGCATGCACAGCTGTCCAAATAAATCACATTTAAAGCAGCCCTGCCCTCACCTTTGTTAAAAATGTGCGGGTCTGATGTGGTCGCATATCCAAATATGACTCTATAGACTATAGAAAGACCTGTGCAAAGACACAGAAAAAGCAAGAGCAGCAATGCGCTATAGAGCAAGGCTAGCGTTTTTTTCCACATCTCTGTTTTTCTATTTTCCCCCTCCCCCTACTTTGTTCATTGCACTCCTTGTTACCCTCCTTTCCTGATGAACACATCTTCCTTGTTACCTTCTCGTTCTTCTTTCCAGTTTTATGTTCTGTCTGCAGGCACAGCTTCATTCTTTTGTATGATTTTTCTTTCACCCTGTCGAGGGATTTGTTTCCTCTCTTCTCCATCCTCTAACTTCACTGTGTGTGTGTATTTATGTATGTATGTATGTGTGTGTGTGTGCTCAAGTCAATTGTGCATCCTATGTGCATAGGTGCTTTTTTAGCACTGTATGTCTTTCTTTATTTGTCTGATGCTCATGGTCTGCAGCCATTCTCGGAAAAAGATTTTACATGTGTAGATGCTTTCCAGTTGAGGCACATGCTCCTCAATTTCCACCTCCTCCTCATTTTGCATCTCTTCTCTCCATCTCTTCCTCTGTATTGTTATGCTCCCAGAGTGAATATACTTTCTCTGTTTCCTTATCTCAGGTACACTTTTTTCCCACAAATGTTTATGATGGTTTATGGTAATTTTTTTTGTTTTAATTGAAAGTTCCATGTCCATCCCATCCCGCCCTTGCTGTCAATGTATTTTACTAACTCCAGTATGCATGTGTGCATGAATTAGTTAATTGCAGCATTGATCCAGACAGCCTGCATGGCTTGGATTTATGCTGATCAGTTTCACCTTTTTACAGTTAATGCCTGACGCATTTTATGTTTAAAAACCTACTGTAGAAATGCTGATGTATTAATAATCATAATATGCCTCTATGCTGCCTAGTAATTGTGACTAATATTTACTAGATTTTAGTACTCTAGAGCACACCTCAATGTAGGGCTGCCATTAACTGTTATAGCTATTTTAATGAACCAATTCATCATTTAGTCTATAAAATGTCGGAACATTTTGAAAACAGGCCTCAGGGTGAACATGAATAAATTGCCTGTTTTGTCCAAACACCTGTCCAAAGCAGACCAAACGAGATACGGCTTCAGTAGCCTTAGAAAGCAAAAGAAAGTAGGGATCTTTCAAAGCTTTTTCTCTCAGCCTTTTCTTGCATGTATTGTGGGTTTGTTACTGGGACACAACACCTCTAATAAACCTGCACACAACTGACATGTACGAGATACCCACTTTATTATATCAGCTTCAGCTAAACTTGCGTTATCGAATGCATTAGAATGCATTAGTGCACCCTTTGAGGACTGTGGACTTTTCTCCACATCTTGCAGTGTAGTCGCACACAGGGTTTTCCCTTCCATTATAAAGCTTTGGCGCAGGCCCAAGCCGTTTTGGGGATCACCTAAACCAAATGAATGTAAAATGAATGTGAGCATCAAAATTACTTTTCCCAGATCTAATGAGTGTAGTAGTTGGTCTCCAAAGGACTTTCTTTAGTAATTTTTATTTTTTTAGCCTTTTTGAGTGTCATTTATCTATTATGTGCTCTAGCTTTTCCAACATTTTAGACGCAGATATGTCAATTGCAATGGTCCAAAATGATCTGAAATAGCATTATTATAGTTTTTTTGAAAATGTAAAAACATTTTGAAGGAGGACCCCTAACCCCCCTGCCAAATTCGTGCACCTTAGTCTTTCACAAACCTAGGGAAAACACTACAGTAGTATATCCTTATGGCTGATGCGGAGAGGAGGATTGATTAAAGCAACCAATGACTCTTTCAGTGTACAAATGTAATTTGAGAAAAGATAGCTTCGATGAAATGGGAGATAGTACAGTTTGATGGATAGTTTTCTGTCACACTCTCATTCCAGAGCTGTGGGTCCACCAGCGACCTGTTTTCTTTTCAGGCCTTTTCAGGCAAGTCATTATTTTCACAACAGACATGCTGCTGCAACTTTCCAGCAGAAGTGAGAGCTTAGCTTGTTCTGTGAGCGCACAGCGCTTAGCATCACAAGTTAATCATATTTCAGCTTTTAGCTGAAACCTGCTACGTTTTCAGTGGATTTGCAATAGTCTCATAGCAACAGCAGCAGCCATTAACAGCACAAAGCTCCATGCATTCATCTTAGCTTAAAAATAGGTGTGCATGGTGGGCACACAGTTCTAGGCCTTTGTATGGACTGAAATTATTTATTGACTAATGGAGTTTGAAAGTAATATGAATCTACAATAATATCCCTATTTAATTAAGTCAATTAACAAACTAACAAACAAATGCCAAACATCCGATAGTCCCATCTTCTCAAATGTGAGGATTTGATGTTTTTCTATGGTCAAATCAATAAAGATCTGTTGGAGAGACAAAACACGACACAAATGTCACTCTGGGAAATTGTGCGGGGCTTGTTTACTATTTTCTGATAAGTTACTTACTAAAGGGTTACAAACTACAATTCCAATGAATGTTGGGACATTGTGTAAAACTTAAAGAAAAACATTACAATGATTTGCAAATCCTTTCCAACCTGTATTCAATTGAATACACTACAAAGACAAGATATATAATATTCAAACTGATAAACTTGATTGTTTTTTGGCAAATACTTACTCATATTCAATTTGATGCCTGCAACATGTTAAAAAACAGCTGGGACAGGGGCATGATTACCACTGTGTTACATCACCTTTCCTTTTAACAACACTCTAAGCGTTTGGGAACTGAGGACACTGATTGTTGAGGCTTTGTAGGTGGAGCACTTCCCCAATCTTGCTTGATGTACGACTTCAGTTGCTCAACAGTCCGGAGTCTCTGTTTTCATATTTTGCACTTAATTTGCCCCACATTTTTTTTAGGAGAAAGGTTTGGACAGTCAGGCCAGTCTAGCCCCCACTCTTTCACTATGGAGCCACACTGTTGTAGCACGTGCAGAATGTGGCTTAGCATTGTCTTGCGGAAATTAGCAGGGACGTCCCTGAAAAAGACGTTGCTCAGATGGCAACATAAACCTGTATGTACCTATCAGCATTAATGGTGCCTTCACAGATGTGCAAGTTACCCATGCCATTAGCACTAAGACCCCCCATACAATCCCAGATGTTGGCTTTTGAACTTTACGCTGATAACAATCTGGATGGTCCTTTTCCTCTTTGGCCCAGAGGACATGACGTCCATGATTTCCAAAAACAATTTGAAATGTGGACTCATCAGACCACAACACACTTTTCCACTCTGCGTCAGTCCATCTCAGATGAGCTCGGGCCCTGAGAAGCCGACGGTGTTTCTGGGTGTTGTTGATAAAGGGCTTTCTCTTTGCATGGTAGAGTTTTAACTCACACTTGTAGATGTAGTGATGAACTGTGTTAACTGACATTAGTTTTCTGAAGTGTTCCTGAGCCCATGTAGTAATATCCTTTACACAATGATTTTTTTTATGCAGGGCTGCATGAGGGATTGAAGTTCACAGGAATTCCATGGTCGTTTTCAGCCTCGCTGCTTAAGTGCAGAGATTTCTCCAGATTCTCTGAATCTTTTGATGATCTTATGGACTGTAGATGATGAAATCTCTAAATAACTTGCAATTATACATTGAGAAACGTTCCTAAACTGTTGGACTATTTTCTCATGCAGCTGTTAACAATGTGGTGAACCTCGCCCCATCCTTGCATGTGAACAACCTAGCCTTTTGGGAATGCTCCTTTATACCCAATCATGACCAATTAACCTGTTCACCTGTGGAATGTTTCAAACAGGTGTTAATTGAGCATTCCTCAACTTTCCCAGTCTTTTGTTGCCCCTGTCCCAGCTTTTTAAACGTTTTGCAGGCATCAAATTCAAAATGAGTGAATAATTGTAAAGTTTCAATATCTTGTCTTTGTAGTGTATTCTCTTGAACAGGATTTTCAAATCCTTGTAATATGTTTTTATTTATGTTTTACTTAATGTCCCAAATTCATTGGAATTAGAGTTTGTAAGAGTGTCATCAGAGATATAAGTGACAGATTGATCGTTAATGAAAATAATCATTAGCTTTAGCCCTAACATGTAACTGTGGATGTTTTTCACCAGTTGTTTTACAGTTTATTATTGGTAAGTTAAAAAATATTTAACATTATTTATTATTTGAAAGACATTAACTCTGGGTGGTCAATCTACAAGATTTGTTCACCTGAGAGAGAACCAGAGTTTTGGTAGCTATCCTTGTAGTTACATATGTAATCCAGTCTCCTTGCCCTCAGCTGTTGGTTGCTTGCTCCTGATTCATGCCCCTTCCTCTTTACTTCCATTCCTCTCAGCGATTGGTGAAGATGAACATGCCCATCGGGGCTGACAATACCGTGCATTTCACCTCCACGCTGATGGCCTTGATTCGCACAGCCCTGGAGATCAAACTGGCATCTGGTGAGAGACTAAAACTACAAAATCCAGAGTCCCTTGCGGGCGGATGTATGGCTCTGTTGTTTTTGCAAATGGCTGTGATCGCTGTGCGGCAGATTTGATGTGACATGTTTGTGGGCCTGTCCTCAGGGGTCCTGGCGCAGCATTTGTGTGACGCTGACCTGAAGAGGGAAATAAACCGAGTCTGGCCCAACCTGTCACAGAAGACTGTCGACCTGCTGGTGACGCCACCTAAATGTGAGCCCGGTTCTGTTTGGGTTCTACTGGGCTCTACTGAAACCAGATGTTTGCTCTTCACTTGACCTCTTTGTGTTTATATTCAGAACTTCATCTTTGAAAATGTTCATTTTCATTTTCTCTCTTCTTCATATGGCTATGCACTGCATAATCTTCCCCCTAACTATCCATTTTTGTATGTTATTGAGTATTCGTTTCCTAAACAAATAATCGGAAGTGTGATGAGAAAATTTTAGCTTTACTTTCAACGTCTAAATGAACATGTTTCAGGAATTGTCTCGATTCAATTTCTTTTTTGTTGTTGTCAATCCCAGTTCACCGTCATCAATTTGTCTTCTTTTAAGAGACAGCCACTCAGATATAAAACAGTGGCTTGCATAAGTTTACACAGCCATGCTAAAAAAGAGGATTTTAAACAAAACAAAATAGATCTTGCCTCAATGCCTTAATTAAAAAATGTAATTAACAACGTCACATACCCTTCACCATACCTAGAGATAGGCATGGAGAACTTTCCATAAGATCATCTCTCAATGCAAATCAAACCAGCTCTTAAGCTAACTGAAATAACACCATGCCAGTCTCTAGGTACGGTGAAGGGTATGTGATGATGGGGGGTTATTTTAATTCCAAAGCCCAAGGGAGCTTCATCACCTGATCCATGAAATAACTGGCCTTTAAAAACAAAAGTCTGCCTGCCGCTATGGGAATTTAACATAGGGGTGTGTATACTCATGCCCCCTGTATTTTAAGGAAGAATATTTATTCACAAAGAAAATTGGTGTCCTTATAAGGTTGGATTTTCCTACACTTTTTGAATTATGGCATTGAGATCAATTTCCAAAAGATGTTTTTTTATTCCTATTTTTAACCAACTTTAGCATGAGTGTGTAAACTTATTCTAGCCACTGTAGATATTTCCTAAAACAGCTTGATTTGTGTTGCACACTAGCTGACTAAATATTCATACACTGCTGGCACATTTGTGAACTTGTTTAAGAAAACAAGGCTTTTAAGATGCAATAATCGGTTAAGTTTGCTTAGTAAGCTGCTTAGTACACTGGAGATTCTTCTCACATTTCTGTATGTTATTGTGCCCTAAATGTCTTAGTATCTCAAAGCAATTGTGGTGGGTTGTTTTCTAGATTTCTAGACAATAATCTAGAGATGTCAGTTTTGTTGATGTTAGTGCATCGATATGCATTGTTGTGTTTTCTTTCAAGATACTTTTACTTTTGGTCAACACTTTGATGGTGTGCATCGTGGATCTTTGGATGGTGTCTTATTTCTAGTGAACATGACAGTGCAGCTCAGTTCCTTACATAGACAGTTAAATACTGTCCATACTCTATTTACTGTTTTGTTGCTCATCTGGTGCCACCTACTGGCCTCATGGCAGAACAGTGTCTCACTCTGCTCTCTCTTCCTCCAGACAATGAGCTGACTGTGGGGAAAGTCTATGCAGCTCTAATGATCTTTGACTACTATAAGCAGACCTGTGCTAAGAGACTCCAGCAGCAGCATTCTACAGGGGGACCTCAGGTACAGTGTGTTGTAAATGTGCATGTGTCGAGTTTAGAGCTGCAGGTTGGAGTCAAACCTGCGGCTGCTGCATTGAGGGGTAAACCTCTATATATATGGCCGCCCCCTCTACCGGGTGAGCTAACCAGGGACCCATTTCAATCATTTCTAGCATTGGATTCTTTTAAAAATTCGGTGGTCATAACAATTTAAGAACAATTTACAATAAATCTAATTTCACATGCTTTCTATATAAATTACGTAATGTCAATGTAACGACATTTTTGTTGATCTGTCCTGCAGAGTAAACTTGGGGCGTTGTTCCGACCTATGCTGCCCCTCACTCAAATACCAGAAGTAGAACCAACGGTCTGCAGCCCCAAACAGCCCCTCCCACCTCCGCCTGAGCCAGAAGCCAAGCCAGAGCTGCTGCCCACCACAACCATCATCTCTGTTGACAGGGACACAATGTAAGGGTTGCACTGCCTTCTATGTCCTTCACAGTAGAAACATATTCCGTCCACAACTTAGATGGTGCTGTTCAATATTTTAATATTGAAAGTAAGAAAAAACTGCAATACACTCTAGCGCCATATGCATTTCTCTATTTTATTTAGATGGGATTTTGGCCATTAGGTCTTCTTCAAAATCAACAAGGGCCAAAAGGTCATCTAAATAAAACAGAGAACTGCATGTATTATGGAGCCCGAGTGTCAACACTTATTTTCTTCCAGCACCTCACAACAGGCCTTGGTGTGCGTTACTTTTCTATATTATAGTATTGTAATATTATCATATTACCACTGACAAACAGTTGACACTGACACATGGTTCTATCAGGAAAAACTCTTTCCTCAGTTTACAGTATATAACTCTTTCCTCAGTTTACAGTATATGTTATCCTACAACACTGATTAGCTGCCAATATCAGAGCGCTTGTGTGTTCATACACAGACTAAACAAGAAGAGTACCATAAAACATTCCCAGTCCGGAGATGTTTCACAGTCAGCGCAACAGAGGCCCAAAGGCCGAAGGAAACTCCAGAGAGGACAGTCAGAGGATGTGCCATATTCCACCAGACCTCAGGTACACTGACCAACTAAACTCTATCATCTGCATGTTATTTTACACTTTAACATCTGTGTCATACATACCACCACTTCTCTTTTTCATGCAGGAATTTGTTGAACTGAAGCAGGTGGAGAATATTTCAGACACAGAGGGATATCCAATCCTGGAGGGCCACTGCAGAGCGGCTTCACTGCCCCGACTTAATGCAGAGTACTACGTAAGATCTCTGAAAAGATCTCTTTAGGTCATTAACACCTGCTCTGTTGGAGCTGCATTCACATCAGAGGAATTCTTGTGATATTATCAGATTTGGAAAATGCATACACTGTGGATACCTTAGATTTTTCAACAATGTCTTCTGCCATGTAAAACAGCAAATACAGATAAAATTAAATAGCTGCGTTTGGCAGTGAACAGATGGCTGAGATAGGACTGGATAAGGGCTGAAAAAAGGCTGGTGCAATGCTGAAGGATAGGTGGTTAGTGAAAGCACCCGTGAGCTAACAGAGCCACTCTGTCAGTCCACATCAGTTCATCTGCTGACCCCAACCTCTCCAGTCTGACAATTTTAAATTTATTACAGTGGAGGAAATTGAGGACAGAGATGGACTTAGCAAAGTGCACTACATAGAGCATACCTGCACACTTATTTTGATTGATGGACTAATACAGTTATTAAATTACATTATGACATAGTGCTCTTTGGATGCTTTTATATAGACCTTAGTGGTCCCCTAATACTGTATCTGAAGTCTCTTTTATAGAGACCTTAGTGGTCCCCTAATACTGTATCTGAAGTATCCTTTATATAGACCTTGGTGGTCCCCAAATACCATATCTGAAGTCTCTTTTATATATACATTAGTGGTCCCCTAATACCATATCTGAAGTCTCTTTTCCAAAATTCAGCCTCGGTGCAGAATGACAGCCACTAGAGCCAGTCCCACAATGAGCTTTCCTTAGGTCGTCCCATTTCTGAGTCTGTAGCTTTTGGGCTTTTGTTTGAAAAGCCATGCTGTCTTTCTCTTATGGGTGGGTCAAATTCTCTGGGCGTCAAAGCAGAGAATGGAGATGTAGCCATACTTATTATGACCTCACAAGGGGCAAGATTCCAGACCGGCCCATCTGAGCTTTCATATTCTCAAAGGCAGAGCAGGATACCCAGGGTTCGGTTTACACCTATCACAATTTCTAGCCACTGGGGGACCATAGGCAGGCTGGGGGAACACATATTAATGTTAAAAAAAAACTAATGAAGTGACATTTTCATGCCATGAGACGTTTAAAAAGTGCAAAAAGGAATTATAAAAAAGGAAACAAAATAAATAGGTGGTACTGAAATGTTGTTTGAAAATAGAGATTCACAGTTCTTCTCTACGCCTTCTGATAATTTATTGTCCAGGTCAGACAGTTCAGATGATACAATTTATTCAGTCCATTTTTAATTTAGCTGTAAATAAATACTAGGTGGAATTTAGATGTGTATGTGTTACAGTAAATGTTGACCTTCACCATGCTAACCGGTTCATGTGTATATAACATAAGAATAATTGTAAGTTGGATTTCTTAAAAAACCAGAGGATGCCATTTTGTAAATGTATTTAGTTTACCTCTATTATATTTTCCCCATTCATGTGTGTCTAACAGACTGATGTGACCAAAAATCTTTGAATTTGGTCCAGTATTAAGTGAGATGGAGGGCTGCGAGGCTCTGGGTATTGGTAGTGATCCCGGGGGTGCTGTTCCCCTGTATGCCCAAATAATAAGTTGTCAGGCCTGGGACCTGTTGCTGCCAGATGTCTGTGGTCTGGATGTGTCCATTGATACATCTCGGATACAACGCTGTGTTACCACATCAGAGGAATTCCACCTCTAATTAACAGGGTTGTGATAGAGACATCAGCAAAAAAGGCTATGGATCATTGTTTTTTATTGAAAATCGTTCAGATAACACAGAACCACGGATGTATTATCTATCTAGCCTATTGACAGCATGAAACCCTGAGCAGCTGCAGTCTCTCTATCTCTCTCTCTCTCTCTCTCTCTCTCGCTCTCTCTCTGTCTCTCTCTCTCTCTCCCCCCTCCCCCGCTCTTCATCTGTATCCTTCATCAATAAACTAGACTCTGGCTTAAATGATTACGGGCGGCCATCCAATTATAACAACCTCATCAACACTGTTGAAATCATTTAAATATTGAGCCATGGCATTAAAAATTACATGTTTAGATAACAGGAGCCTATGATTTCTTTAGACACTTTTAGTATCAATTTGAGCCTGTCAGTAGCTAAGAAAATCACTTTATAGGACAAAAAGCAAGGCTCTACAATTGCCCCATTATGTTACATTGTAGCTCGGTTTGCACTGGCCTGTCATTGGGATCCCGCTCAACATTGGACCAAATTCAAAGATTTTTGGTCACATCAGTTTACTAGACACAACTGAATGAGGAAATGGGTTGAAACAAATGGTATTTACCCCTCAAATGTAAACTCTGAGTTTTGCTTGACTGCAGTAACCCATTTATTTTCATGACTTTCACTATCTGTTTAGTTTTAGTTTTAAGCTTTTTTACTGTCATTCTGTGAGTTACAGTAGCTGGTCTCGTCTCCTGCATATGGATGTCATGTCAAGATGATTTTTCTGTCCATCACTTTTCTGTTTCCTTGATTGTCTCACCTCTCTGTTTTTGTCTGTCTGTCTTTCTGTCTCTCTCTGTCACTGTGCGCTTTCCAACAACACTTAACATGTGCTTTCCTTACATTTGTGTTGCATTTTGATCTCTCACTCTATAAAAGATAAGGCTGGTTTTATTCTGTACTTCTGTTATTGGCAACACTTCCCATGAAAAGACCAAAACCAACAAAGTTTTGTCCGTACACTTACAAATATTTAATTTTATTTCTAATAAATGCTAAGCATTTCCTAAAACAGCTGGGCACTGTAGTTTAGAGAAAATGTTACTCAAATAGAAATAATTAGTGCATTGGTTGGGGTCTATATTAAAACTGCAGATTAATACACATTTAGTGCTCTTGTAGTGAGTATTTACAGCAGCAGGATGGTGTGTAAGTCTGTGTTTATGGTAATTAACGGTGCATGTCAACTAGTGCCACAGTGTGTCTCATTGATGTGTTTTTAATTGAACAATATTACACAAAAAGCTAGCTAGCAAGTTGTTGGTGAGTGATGTTGGTGAGTAGACTTTAGAAACGGGAGCCAGTGGAGGTTTTGGAAGAAAGGGGTGACGTGGACTCTGAGGCGGGTGCCAATGTATCAGGCTTTGGATACACACACACACCTTGGTAGGAGTGTCATTGTTGGTTTTGGCTGGTTCATGGACAAGAAGAAAATACCGAATATTGCCTGTCTTATTCTTCCTATGTCTCTTCTCTCCTCCTCTGTCTTCCCTTTCTCCTAACTTTGATGCCCACTGCTAATGTTTTGCCCACCTCCCTCTTGTATGTGCTGTCTGATAGCGGAGCCACCCTCGCAACGCCCCTGGGACCCACCTGGCAGTATGTACCACATGTTGCCAACTCTCTTTTTCTCTTCTTCTTCTCTCCTCCTCTTGTCCTCTCCCTCTTTTTCTTATTCTCACATGTCTGTGTTTGCGTCCATGTGCTCCTCTCATCTCAGTGCAGAGTTCACACCCTCTCGCCATCATGGAGAAAGTGACCATCCTACATATACAGTATACTTTACTGCTCATTCCATGAAATTGCTGATAGATAGATACATCACATGCAACACACATTTACATTTACATAAAATACCTAGATCCCTGGAAAAGTATTTTTATGTGTATCTGGCGGTAATATCAAGAACCCTGTCCTGCTTTTCAGCTATTAACCACAGCAGCACAGTACGACACTTTGGTAACATGTGGTTGTGTGTGCTGTATGAGTTTCATTATGTAGTAATGTAGTAGTGTAGTAGTGTTTTTATGTGTCTGTGTATGATTGTGAAACAAGACAGGGACAGCACTGCTGTTTTCTTGCTTTGAAATAACTATCTTCTTTTACTACACCACTACAACCTGGCCAACCTTATCTGTCATTTAATGTTACTTTCAGTCTTAAAAGCTTATTTTTTACATATAGAAAACCAAAGTGGACGGAGGAATTCTGATATATCTCTCAAACCTTTTACTGGCACTCACTTTCAGACTATTCTAATCATTTAAAATGTATTTTTAATGGCATATTATGTCATTTATCAAAAAATTTAAGATTTAAGACTGCATACTAGATTGAATGGCAATACAGATATTTTCCACAGTGTTGTGATATTGTTGTCCCTGACTGTGGCTACAGGACAGGCTGTGTGGTTGGAAGAAGAGGAACAGCACCACCACCCTACAATTGTCTATGAAAGAGCAATTAATGACAATAGTAGTTCATGAATATATTGTGTGTCATCTCATGTCTGTTAAGGTCCCTATGATACCATACCTGAATACATTTTAGCATTAGAGGCTTCACAATCTAAATATATATTGATATATTTGGAAACTAAAATTACTAAAAAACTATCTATAATATTATCTAACAAAATCTAGGGCAGTAACCAGCAGGTGGGGTGCTAATGTAGCTGCTGTTCCAGTTCCCTATCACATCAGTTTGTTGCCTGGTAGCTGTTCTGGTCAGGAAGATAAGAATGAGGTGGGGTGAGTTTCAATGTCCTCAAAGCATTAGTTTAACTATTCATTCCTGGAGAGAGATTGGTGAATGTAAAGTTAAAGGAACACACCACGGAATACGTAAAGCTGCTATAATCAATATTTTATCAGGTCACAATATTTAAACAATGTGACAAAGGTAAAGGGGTTTGTTTTATTGCACCTACTGTACAGAGAATAATTTCCTGACTCTGCGGCTCGGCTTTATGCGCCATCTGAAAGGTTGCATTGTTTAATTGACTGACCATCAACGTCACTGTTTTGGTTCACTCTCAGCGCTCTCATAGCTACAGTACATTGTGGCAGCAGCAGGGAACAGTTTTCAGCAGAACAGCTGAAACCTGTTAGTACACCAGCTGCTCAGCACCACATAGCAGACAGATACAGTTAGAGACTAGCTGGTGTACATAGTGGAGCCTTTAGCGGCTAAAGAGAAAGATGTTACCCTGGTAGAGACCAAAAATCACAAATTGCTGGATGTGAAATAAGCAACTCTTTGCAAACAAGTTTGTTATGTCAACTTAAAAGATGATGTTTGATGATATGTCAAAGCCAATTTATTCCTACTGCCAGAAGTGGCCAGAAAGATTGTTATTGCAGGTTTAATGTTTTGAGTATAAACTGCAGTTTAAATCTCCTTTTAGAGAATTCAGCTGGGACACTGGCGTAAACATGATAAAAAAACAACAATGACAGCTGTGTAATTACTGAAAAAAACAACTGACCCATACAGGAAAGGCATTTTTTCCGTTAAGTCCATACAAACCATCTAAAATCAGACATGGCAGGTTTGTGTTCCCTCCCTGACCGACTGCAGTGCTGTTCAGCAGCAGTAGGCTTAGTGCTGCCGCTGGTGGTCAGAAACTATATTGCAGCAATTATTCTGATGAAAACTATAGTCTTCTTTATATAACCTCCATGCAGCAAGTCTGTATTTTAAACATTGTTCCTCATAATAAATTGTATGATGCCCAAGAAACTGGCGTGTGGGCATTCCCTCTGACAGCAATCAGGCCTAACGTTAGGGACGATGAAATGAGCCAACAGGCAGTGAGCGTTGCTTGATACTTTAAACATCTATTTTAGTGGAGTAGTCCTTTAAGTAAAACACAGTGTGTTGAAGGCCGAGTATTAGCCACTTACAGAAAGATTACACAAGTTTTTAAGTTTGGAATGTTGAAAAAGCCAAACGATGCCAGAAGGCCACTGTTAACACCCCACCTCTTCTTTGTTCACTAGCAGAGACTCCTGCTAGCTTAAAAGTTTTGTAAGAGTACAGTACGTATTCAAGTTCGGTCACAGATTTGTGTTCATTCTTCTCAAACTCTTCTTGCATCTGTTTCTGGAGAAGAACGGGTAGAACTTCGGTCTTACGACAAAACATAGCAGTCCATTGGTTGTTTTGTTTGTGTATCTATATCGTGGATATTTTGGTGATCCAGCAGAAGTGGTCTGGGTAAAAACCACGGCCGCCCCTCTGCTCTACTTTCACCTCACGCCTCTCCACTTTTCTCTCAGCCTATTGTAGACCTCAGTCCCATCAAGCGCTCAGCATCCTCGCTGACGCCACAGCTGAGGGAGTACGACCTGGAACGGCCCGGCTTGGCCCAGTCCTCGACGGGGCCGGGGCAAGTCCAGGGCCAGGACAGAGCCCACCACCATCACCACCACCACCGCTGCCACAGACGCAGGGACAAGGACAAAGACAAGAAGCAGACCTCCCTGGATAGAGCTGCATCAGTACAACCGTCCAGCACAGTTGGTGAGTCAAAAAGATTTTGAACTGATACAATTACTTTTCAGAGGATTTCAATCATAATTCTGTTAAGTAACTAAACATAAAACAGAACATTAGAACACGAGGTGAACTCTAAGGTCACGTTCAGACTGACATAAGCACTACATGAAAACAAATCAGAGATGAAAAGTTAGACATGGGTGCTGACACAGAACAGAAAAATGCTAGGTCAGCCAACCAAAATAATAAAACGTGGATCAAAAACCCTTACTCAATTCAATACACTGTCACATGTCAGTTGTTTCATCATAAAAGTAAAACCAAAAGTAAAACCAGAGTTGGTTGGGCGGGAAAGGAAATTCTTGACCTCGGAAAACTTCAGTTTGGACATAAAAAATTCCAGACTATACGCACACCCACCAGCTTTTTGGTGGGGTTTCATTTACCTCTAAGTAGGTTTCTCTATGAAAACCGAGTTAGTACATGGACCTTGAATTGGATTTTTTTGTTGTGTTTTGTTTCCTGCTTGTGGTCCCATTCCGTTCGCTTGGGTCGCCTGATGATAAAGTCTTCAAACTAATTGCCTCAAGACAATCTAAAGAATTGAAGGCAAAATGAACGTGCCGTTACCCAGGCGGTACCTACACCGCCTGTGGCCACAGTGGACGCTCTTCAGCAACAGTTCCACAGTCTGGCTTCACATGCTTTGTTACATCCTCCATAGTCTCACTTTGCCAGACCCTCTTCCAAAGAGCTTTGAAGGAGGGTCTGGCCACTCCTCATAGCAGGAAAACCAGCTCTGGTTTAATGGCATTTCTTTAAACCAATCAGAATTTACATGGGCGGGGCTAAACTTTGCTCAGAGTCGCTGCAAAATAGTCGTCTGAGAGAAAACTCAGATTGGACAGATAGTCTAGCTTTAATATCGTGAGCAAAGTATTTTTAAAACTCAATTTAGGGGGCATATTTTAGGTTGTTGAGAGATTATTCATTTAATTTAGCAATATTCATATAATACAATGTGAAGAACAAACACATAGAAACTTGGCATCACATTAATGGAGAGACAGCAATGGCTAGCCAGGCTCTCCTTGTAGATTACATGGATGTCTCAACGTAGCTGGAAAAATTCTTTATAGGATTAAAGTTCCATGATGGGGTTATGTAGGTGAAGGGGTTTCACCAACACACAGCTTTCCATCTGATTAGCTTTGTGAGCTCTCAGAGGAAAATCTGCTTTGCTGGGGATCAGTTGCTCCCTTTGTTCCCTCTGACGTTAACAGTTTCATTTATAAAATGTAGACGGAGCTGCACAGACTTCACGCCTAGAGCTGCAAAATATAATTGAAAAAGGGAGTTTACAGTTTCTTAATTTAAAAAAGCAGAAACAAGCTGTGCCACATCAAGGAAAGCGTCAGTGGTGATCGCTCTCTCCCTTAGAACATTTTTAGTGAGACGGGTCCATCTCTTCTTCTCCTCTGGAGCCTCAAGTTGTGGGTTATGTCCTCCGTTCTCAAGAGCTCCCACACCCACTCCTTCCACCACTGTGATGTTGGAACAGTGGGCTTCAGCCAGTTTACAGTGATGCCTTTAATGGTTCCAGCAAGAAGGATTTGCAAAAGGTATATATCATCCCTTCAATAAAAACCATCAGGGGTGACTCCCATCAAGCAAAATAGGGATCCTTATGGATATCTATTTTTAAATATTGACCAATGCTGAGTAGATATCCCAGTATTTCCCACAGTAAGTGTGTGGACAAAGTTTGAGTCGGTTTCTCCACAATTCCTCCAGCAGCAACTTGTTGCTGAAGAACTATACCTTCCTGTGATGTGTTGTGACTTCCATTTGAATTCTGTGCTTCAGAACAGTTTTTAACCCAGGATTTGAGGAAGATAGCTCTCTGAGCTCTGTCTTCCACGTTTGAATACATTTGACACAAATGTGCAGCATCAGGCATTGGCTTTTTGCCATGAACGAGGTCTCGTCTCCCACTCACGCTGAACGTTGGGGTCATCTGTAGAATTCCTAGAAATAAAATGAGTATCTACTATTTCATACTGTAGTTAGATCATTTGCTGTTTAGACACACTAAAGCAATATGACATATTGCATCCATTGCTGCACCACTACTTCTTTTTAATATATTTCCCATGCACAGGTTTTTGATTACTTCCTATCAATCGGAACAAGTTATACTGTAAATACATTTTATTTAATCATGTTTAATCAAGCAAGTTATCTTTTGCAATAGAGAAACACAAACACAGCCAGACAGACATAACGCATAACATACAAAAGATATAACCAGACATAGAAAAGCACTACAGCGTCAGGGACAATCTCAGACTTTACTGAATACATTTTAAAGTTTAAAATGAAGTGGGAAAGTACGACGGGCAGTTAAAAGGACAAAAAAACAAACCCCTCTTTATCCAGAAATATATAATACATGGCAGAATAATAAATACAAGCCACACCGAAACAATCTAGCTTGATAATTAGCACTACAGGCAAGAGGAATAATATGTGTTTTTGATTTTAGTATTATCCGGTTTGGTGAGCCGATTTTTAAATTTGAGAAGTAAAATGATTCTAAGCCAGCTTTCAGCATGGAAATAAAGGATACATCTATAGTCAAGCACAGACATGGTGGCTTTCCTGTCCTCAAGACTGAAAAAGTCTTGTATTTTTTATTTTCATTTTATTAAGTGTACAAAGATAGTAGTATTTAATATCAATGTGTATACACTGTATTATGATATCTTTTGCAGTATAGAGGGTCAGCGTCTCACACTCTTTTTTGCCATCCGGGGTCGTCTGCTAGAGCGATTAGAGCCTAAAGGGTGGCACCAGGGTGTTTTTTGTGTTATTGGGTGGGGACAGCTGGAGGGCAGCAGCTGGGCTTTACTGCTGAGATAAAAGGCCACAGTGGACAGGTCCAGCACAGGGATTTATGGGTACCTCTTGGTCAGATAGCAGAACATCCAGCAGCCCCCTCTACATCTATTAAACTGAGAGAAACAGCAAGAGAGTGAAAGAGTGTTTCACTCCTCGAAGGCTGTCATTCTGGAGGCCGATCTGACACATCAGGATGATGAATAGGCTTCTGTGTTTCTGTCATCACGGTTTTAATCTGAAAACTGGAGTTATTCCAGCACTGAGGAGAGTCATTTTCACCACAGTGCTTTGCTTTATACCACACACCCATGGTCTAGATAGAACGCGCAGGCATGCACGCACACACACAAAGATGAGCCATTTCCTTTTAATTAGAATAATGGAATAATATGTCACAGTGCAAAAATATGTGTTGTAGATAATAACACATAATTAACTTGGCTGAGATGTCAGTGTTCACTTTCCCTACAAGATCATGAGCACGCTGAATGAAGACACAGGAAGTGAACCTGTGCCTCACTTTGACCTCAGCAGTGGGCTTTAAGTTCTCTTAAACTTTTCAATTCAAATGAAATCATTAAAAAGTTCTTTATCCCTATAAGGGCCAACGCTAAATCAATTAAAAACTATAATGCCCCACATATTTTCACTAAAGTTGGGACAGTTGTGTCTTTAATTACATTTGGCACTGCATGGAAATATTGCATGCATTGTAAATGCATGTAACCTGAGGCATCCAACATAAAGTCAGATACTCACACTTTGTCCAAGTGAATATTCTTATCTAGTCATTTTACATGCTTACGTGGTGTTGCATGTAAAAATCTATGGATGAATTGAAAAGAGAGTTTTTGCCTAAGGTTTTTTCTACAGCTGAAGCCTTTATGTGTGTCCCCCAGTGGTAGGACAATGAGAGACTAGTTGAAAGCAACAAATGTTAGGTCACTGATTTTCACCAGGATTGTCTTATTTTACAACATAAAACAATCTTTCTACCTCAACAATGCTTTGACAGAGTGTGCTACCCTACACACATTAACCAGAACTTAACCCTTGTGTTGTCTTCCCGTCAAAATTGAAAATCAACACTTTTGTTGACGCTTTTTATCATTTTGTTTTTTAAATTTTCTTACGTTTTTGTCCCTTTTTTCAACACTTTCAATGTTTGTCCCTTTTTTTGACGTTTTCAACACTTTGTAACACTAACTTACTAAACTTAGTTTTAGAGTTGTTTTTGGAATTTATGGTCAATAAACCTCATTTACAAGAAATTAGACCTAATGTTTTAGTTAGAAAAGAAGAAATTAGGAATCATTTAGACTAAAATTAAAGGAATGGATGTTGACGGATTATCACAGACTGAAAGATGTCAACTTTTATTCAATACTATTTCAAAACAACTTAAATTTTTTTTTTAAATGCTATAAAATTGAATAACACGCCCCAAAATGAATGAAAGTTGAGATTTGTGCTTGCCAAAGAGCGTTGTTTGGAATCAATCATGTTATTTGGGGTAGTAAAAGATGATTGATAAAGGAAAACACAAGGGTTAAACCTGACATTGTATACCTTTTGAACAATTAGGGCTTATGTTTAAAAAAACATCCCATTTCAATGAATGAGATTTAATGAAAGCTGCATCCTCATATGACACTAACAAAAAACATTGCGCCATACTGCTGCGTCTACCATGTTCTCCCCAGCGTAACTTTAATCTCAAACTGTGCCGACTGCATATCTTTTTTTTTCTTCAACGTAACAAAAGATAGATTAAAGTGGAAACCACAAACAGGTCTTTCCGCCTGCTTCTTCTCGTTTGATTTGATGTTGCCATCCTCCAGATTCGTTCACCGACTCTTCAGCTGAAGGTTTGTCCAGAGAACGAGCGAGGGAGCGGGACCGCAGCCGGGCTCATGAGAGGAGGCACCACTCTTCAGCAGGGGAGAAGCAGCGCTACTACTCCTGTGACCGTTACGGCAGCAGGGAGCAGTGTCACACCAGGTCAGCCGGTCCCAGTCGATCCACGTCTCCCGGAGAGGGACAGGACGCGGGTTTGCCCAAACAGGTGACTTAACTGCCAAATGTGGCTTTGTTTTCCGTGGTCACCCTGTGGTCTGTAAGTGTTTTGGACAGTGACACGTTTCATTCTTTTGGCTCTTTTTTCTAACTTGAATTTCGTATTTGCATATACAGTACATATCCATACAGTACATAGTATCCCATACTCACTCGTTTATGTGTACATAATTACAAATATTTATGTATTGCTTTATGACAGAATAAAACCAAACCAAACTGTGAAATTGAGACTATATTTCAAATAAACTACAATTATTACGCTAGATTTTTTGAATTAAAGTTACAATATGAAACTTTAACAGTATTATAACACCAGCCCTCTCTGAGTGAAAGCTTTAAGCCTGTTTGGCCTCTGAAACAGCAGTGATGATGGGCATAGTCGGGTGAGGTCATAAAATCTGCTCCTTATCACCTGTAACCACAACCAACAGCGATGTCACGGTGTCCTGATTCACCCTGGAGTAGAGAAGTTAAGCCATTGGAGGCCAGGGAAAACAAGATTTCTGGGTTTCACGTTGCTCTTTAGCCTCCAGTGTGCTGGAGCTCAGAACCCAAACAACACAAAACAAAGGCTGTTGCTATGAACTATTTGTACATATAGATACGAGAAGCAATGCACTGTACTTTGTGTGTAATGTAATATTGACTGCTTCTGTATGAGAGCACAGAGATACGCATATGGAGGAGATCAGGGTGGCTGGGTGGTACCTAGTCTACATCCACGACGTTCCACTTCCGGTTTTGCTCAGGTGCTGCTTGAAATTCCACCTGATACCCTTCTTTTTGGCAATATGTCCTTTACCTTCCGTTTTCTTTGTTCTGCAATTTAACCTCCGGTTGATTTCTGAGTTTTCTGTTGCATGACTAAAATGTGTTCTACCAAAACAAGTTCCTTGTCAGGGCTTTTTTTGCAGTTGCACCGTGGCTCTGTCTGGCACTTAGCTTGTGATTGGTTTAAAGAAATGCCAATAAACCAGAGCTTGTTTTTCTCCCATCCTGGAATGCTGTGTGGACTAGTCTGACCCTCTTCCGCAGCGCTGTGGAGGAAGGTCTGGCAATGTGAGACTATGTGGGTACTAAAACATAGGGCTTTAAAGCTGGGGAGTAGAGTTTGTGTACTGGACGAAGTTAAGGGGTAAACACAAGACTTTCACCCAGGAAATGGGTGTTCCTGTCTTGGGAGTACTACTTAAGGGGAGACAGTGTTTAATTTAGTTTTTTTAGTCTTCTTATTGAATTTTTCAACATACTTATTTACTTATCACAACATACACCACATTAATAAAACTACAGTAAGAAAAAAATACTTTAAGGTCCCATGGAAGGAAATTGTCACTTTGTGAGTTTTTTTAACATTAATATGAGTTCCCCCAGCCTGCCTATGGTCCCCCAGTGGCAAGAGATTGTTATAGGTCTAAACAGAGCCTTGGGGATCCTGCTCTGCCTTTGAGAAAATGAAAGCTCATTGTGGGACTGGCTCTAGTGGCTGTAATTCTGCACCAAGGCTGAATTTCTGGTCCACTAAGGTCTATATAAAAGAGACCTCAGATACAGTATTAGGGGAGCACTAATGTCTATGTAAAAGAGACTTCAAATACAGTATAAGGGGACCACTATGGTCTATATAAAAGAGACTTAAGATATGATATTAGGGGACCACTAAGGTCTATATAAAAGAGACTTCAGATACAGTATTAGGGGACCACTAAGGTCTATATAAAAAGCGGCATTTCATAGGACCTTTAACTCTACATACAAACAGATCAACATACATATGAAACACATAATGAAATAAGACCACACATTTCAAAGAAAATCCATAAGCAGAAGAAAATGTAAAGGAAAATAAGAAGGGGTGGATCCTAAGGGAATCTATGCATGCTGCTTGGATACAATCGTTTGTTCAAAGTCGTTTGTTCCACAGGGCCCCTTCTAAAGTATCTACGTTTTTCAAGCTTGAAATGGACCATTACACTTTTTATCCATCTAGAGTGGGATGACAGGAGACAATCTTCTTTCTGGTCTTAACCGAGCGTTTTGGTGTCTAGACTTAACTGTTGACACCACATGATGGTCACCTTTTTCCAGTTAAACTTAACTGTAACTGCTGCTGTCACGACGGTCCCCTCACAGTGCCCGGCTCACAGTCAGCTTTTCTCAGCTAAATTCAACTGTAAAGACCGCTAAACCTAAACCGAGCCAGAATTTTGTAGGATATCTCACAAATTGTTGTGTATATGGTTTCCTTAGGAATCCATACAAACCTGTTTCTGAAAATGCTTTGAAAGTGTCACTCTCCTATTACAAACAGACCTCACAGTATGTGAAGAATTACCTCAGCACTAAAGAAAAATGCATTTACTGTGGCTGATTCTGATTTATATAGTGTTTATTTCCTCAGCATGGTGGCAGTCTGGTCAAAGCTGGCCCTATAACGCTCCCCTCTGGTTCGAGCACTTTGGGCCGTGGTCGCAGGCAGCTCCCTCAGACGCCCCTCACGCCTCGTCCAGCCGTGGCCTACAAGACCGCCATCTCCTCGCCTCTCCAGTCAGGTGCCAGCACCGCTACGTCGGGGCACCAGACTCGTTTCAGCCGTGGCCTTTCAGAGCATGAACGCTTACACTGGGGCCACGACGAGTCCCCGATACCAGTGACCCGCATCGGTTCGGACCCTAATTTAAACCAGCAGCCACAGGTTGCTTCTCAACATGGCCTCCTTGAAGAGGACTTCCAGGACACTGTGAACGGCCAGGGCGGGGGACGCTCTGCCAGAATCGCTGCCTCAACAACAGCCTCAGCTTCACACGGACCTGCTGCTGTGCCTGTCACGGCGGCCGCCACGCATGGTCGGGCAGGGGGGGTGCCCAACGGCTACCACTTCACCCTCGGAGTCAACTCTGCGTCTGGGCCTGGGAGCCGAGGAACAGGAAGTCTCAGGGAGAGGGAGGAAGAGGACTGGTGCTAATATGGCAGAAAAGTGTCAGCTGAGGACGGACAGCTAATCAGTGATTCACAGCGCTCATGGCCAATGAACGGACAGGAAGCCAGCGGATTATTACAGAAAGAAAGGCGGTGGAAGGAAAAAGCCACTGGAAAGTGCTGTGAAAGGGGACCAGAAATCATTCCAGCTTTGTAGTGTTACTCTCCTTTTTTATACAACAAACTTTTAAGGAAAAATGACACTGATGACTTTTCTACCCCCTTTTCTTGCACTGAAGTTATAGCACCTGTGAAGACCCTTAAGTATTTTGCCTTGGCCAGTAAAATCAGAGATGGAGCAGAAGACAAAAACCAAAACCTCCTCATTCTTTGTGTGAAACTACTGTATGAAGTGTGTTTCGGACAGCTCTGAATGCTTCATTCCTGGTGTTAATATGGCTGTTCTCAACACTGTTTTTTATGTTTCATTTTGTCTATAGTTGCCATGTAGGTGAAAGAAGAGTCAACTTGATCGTATTGATGCTTCCACCGAATTATCTCTTTTTATCATAGGCTATTACTGTGGGGGATATAACCAAATTCTGACCAGAGCAGATATTAGGACTATTTGATGTAGGTCTAAAACCTCTGCCATCATTAGGGACATGGTGAGTAATGTGATAAAAATTAAAGAATGGGAAGGGTCAGAATAGGAATAGAGCCCATTTTTCATGATCACATTTTTGTAAATTGTACCAGATTAAATACATTTTATTAGTACAGAAGGAGACTGGGTAACTCTTTGCTGATGTTATGTGGCTGAATACTAAGTGCCTCGTCTTCCAAGATGTATTAAGATGCAGCCTGGTCAGATGGACTTGAACATACAGTAGAGGATGTATGTATGCACACAGCAAAGAAAAAGTAGAGAACAAAGTTTGAGTCTGGAATAATGGACAGAATGCAAAAAAACAACAACTTTGTACTGAATCTTGTGGTAGGTAAATCTGAATTACAGATCCAAAGTAAGCATTGTAGTGCATGCCGGGGTCTTGAACTTTTCAAAAAATAGTGTCTGTACTTTTGCTTAAGGGTTTGTGGTAAGCATTTGCCTTTCTCTTTCAAATATACTGCCAGCCAGTTGGTAGAAATGGTCTCTGAATGGAGAGAAGTGCCATTTTTTTTTTTTTAATTTACAATCAACTCTAAACCTTCTCATATATACCTATAAATACAGTATATATGTATGTATATGTGCATAAATATGTGTGTATATATATACAGTATATATGTATGTGTGTATATATATATATATATATATGTATGTATAGTGGGGCTCGAAAGTTTGAGCACCTCACGTAAAAATTGGTATTAATGTGCATAAAGAAGCCAAAAAAAAATGGAAAAATCTCTAAAAGGCATCAAATGACAGATTAGACATTTGTATTAAATGTCACAAAAAGTTAGATTTTATTTTCATCATTTACACTTTCAAAATTCAGAAAACTAAAAAATGGCGTCTGCAAAAGTTTGGGCACTCTGCAGAGTTAATAACTTGTACTGCCCCCTTTGGCAAGTATCACCGCTTGGAAACGCTTCTTATAGCCAGCCAAGAGTCTTCCCATTCTTGTTTGAGGTATCTTCGCCCATTCGTCCTTCCAAAAGTCTTCCAGTTCTTTGAGATTTCTGGGCTGTCAGTCACGCACTACTCTTTTAAAGGTCTATCCATAGACTTTCAATTATGTTGAGGTCAGGAGATTGTGAAGGCCATGGCAAAACCTTCAGTTTACTCCTCTTGATGTAATCCACCGTGGATTTTGAGGTGTGTTTAGGATCTCTATCCATTTGTAGAAGCCATACTCTCTTTAACTTCAGCTTTTACCCCAATTGCATCAAGTTAGCGTCCAAATCTTTGTAATCTTCTTATAGCCTTCTTCTGCTTAGCTTCAACTGCTTAGAAGAACCCGTGGTGCTGATTGTTGGGAGAAGGTCAGATGAGTCTGGGCATTTAAAACCTTAAGATTGACATCACCTGGTCTTTCCAGACGATGACTGAGAACAATCCATGACACTGTCAGGTCTCAGCTTTCCAAAGGGGGCGGTGCATGCTAGAAACTCTGCAGGGTTGCAAAAGTTTTGCAGACGCCGTTTTTTAGGTTTTCTGTTATTTTGAAAGTTTAAATGATGGAAATAAAATCTGACTTTTTGTGACATATTATACTAATGTCTGATCTGTCATTTGATGCCTTTTGGAGATTCTTCCATCTTTTCTTGGCTTCTTTATGCACATTAATACAAATTTTTACCTGGAGTGCCCAAACTTTCGAGCCCCACTGTATATGTATAAAATATGTATATATATACATATACATACAGTATGTATGTATATACGTATGTATATATGTGTGTGTGTGTTTGTGTGTATATATATATACTGTATATATATCCAATCTCTGCCATCAGATGTCATGGATTTAATTTCTTCTTATCCTATCCTCTGAGAGCAGTATTGTGTGAGGGTTTTTGAGAGAGGTTACCTGTTTGTGTAGTCACAGGTACAATAGAGAGTTGTGTTGTTGCTGCTGACTGTTGGCTTCAAATAGGGCTATGCAACAAGACGACACTTCATCTGCCCTGTAGCTTTACCCTCTGGAATCTCCAGGTTCAGGCTTTAGTGTGACTGTGACAAAATTTTACATTTGTGTATGATGAGCTGTACATTTGAAATGTATTATATGATGTACAGTTAACTGACAACACATATTGAGGCACAAATGGTATCAAAACTAATAGATGTGAATCACAGGGCATTTTTGAGGTTGGCAAGTTGACTGCATGACACCTACCTAGATGGAATCACCATAAATATAACACAGTGTTCTTACAGAATTGGGTCAAGTTGTGTTTTGAAATAGTTTTAGTGTTTTTTTTAAACTTGCTTAGAAAACCAGATAAATAGGGTTGATAAATTGGTTTCAGTGTGAGATAGTCTGTGAATTACAAATAGCTGAACTAACATTTTTTTGTGTCATTAGTAGAGGTCTCCACAAGCCTAAAAGACAAGTAGCATATCCTGGGACCCAAGGCATTATTTTCCTAAACCTAATCCTTGTGTGATTGGCAACACGTTGGCTACACTTTTGCCTGTATTCTTTATGTACTTAAAGAAAAAGGATGCCGATATTTTGTATTTTTTTTTTATAGTCAACCAATCCCATGAAAAGACCAAAACCGACAATGTTTTATTCTTATGGTATTTTCTGATTCTCCAAATCTGACAGTAACACTTGGCCCCAAGCCCATTGTTACACACATATACATCTTTAAAAATTAGTCACAAATACTTAGTTCTATGCCTTTAAAAGAGCTCAGCAATTTCCTAAAACAGCTGTAGCAAATGTTACTTAAACAGAAATAAATAGTGCATTTGTTGAGGACCATTGTCAGCTGTGGTTTAATACACATTTTGTGCTTTAGTGAGAATTTATTGCGGCTGGAAGCATTATTATAAATCATACATGGTTTCTTGGCAAGATATAGCATCCTGATTGGTTGAAGTTAGGGTTAGGTATTTACCTAATGTGGTTAAGATCAGGATAGTCCTTTGGTCAGGGGTCAGGACCCGAACAAATAGGGTTCCAGTACCTTGAACGAATTTGGATGCTTGGCCAATCCTAACGTTGGAATGCTACACAGCCCGGTGTTTTAGCAAATATCACTGAAACATGAGTAAACAGTGCATTTGTTGGGGACTGTTGTTCTCCGGTGATTATTTATGGGAAGCAGAACTCTATGTGTGTGTGTGTGTGTGTGTGTGTGCGTGCGTGTGTGTGTGTGTGTGTGTGTGTGTGTGTGTTTTCATGGTATTGAAGGAACGCGTCACTCTGTAGCAGAGAAATATGAAACACAATACTTGTTATATCCATTCGTAGTTGGATTAGTTTTTTTGATTGGTTGAAAATAAGAAAAATATAGAAAATCACTGGACTTAACCTTTAAAACACATGAAATAGATGATTACAGTTGATAAACAAAAACTTTCAAATTTAAATGAAATAAGGCAATTAGGTAAAGAACAAGTATTATATATATATATATATATATATATATATATATATATATATATATATAGAGAGAGAGAGAGAGAGAGAGAGAGAGAGAGAGAGAGAGATAACAAAATAATGGACTTCTAGGTGTCTAACTCTCTTGGTGATCTTTGTATTGACTCTAAGCAAGTTTATGAACATGTAAATTATTTGCGAATATAATTTGATCCAAGTCTGATTATTTCCTTGTTTTATAATTTTTTTTCTCCATTGTCTCATATTTGTGCGTTCTATTTATTGGTTTGCCTAAAAAGGAACGTTTTAGACTTTAAAGCAGTGAGGTCTAACTGTAGGCGTGGCTCTGTTCTTTGTGAAGGAAACGTAATGGAATGCGTGTCGTATTACTGTGTTGGAAACGTTGCTGTAAGTTGCCATATTGGAGCAGAGATTTGTGTTCATCTCTACAGTTGATTTCCCAAAAGATCCAACATTTTCAGACCTCCCAACGAGCCCTACATGAACAGGGTGCCAAGTTTTCTTCTTACAGTTTTGCTATGACTGCCCCCTATGGACATGTCCTGCTTGCATGTTCTGATATGAAAATGTGCATGTGCAAAAAAAAGAGGCATTGTTTAACTACATTCAGTCCACGATTTGTACAATTTGTCTCCTGGTTGCATTTTCTGATTATGTAAACAAACACTGTAAGTATCTGTTTCAGGTAAATACAAAAAAAAGACTTTGAATAACATTTTATCACACAACCACCAAAGTGGAAACAAGACTCTTTCTCAGAAAAGAGGTTCTGGAGTGGCTGAATCCTTTGCTGCCTGATCTGTTACTTGACTGTCTCTCCTGCAGTCATTTCAACTGTACCTATAGATTTGATATGAATATAAGTCCTTGAATAAAGAAGTAGGATTATGAAATTGGAGGATTGAATTGACATGTTGTTGTAATCAGGGTTGGGTTATGGTATCATTTTATTGAGTTTCAATCCAGAATTTAATCTGATACTATTTCTTATTGAATCTTGTTATGTTTATTTTTCTGCGACTTTGAAGTAACGGCAATGCTAAATAACTTACTATGTTAGAGCTAAAACACATTGAAACTTGAGTGTTGCCAGCAAAGTTCTTGAGTTAAATGACTACATGTGTGGTTTTTACATTGCTTTTGGCCAAGAAAAAGTAGGTAAAGATTCAATAAGAGACTCATTCTTTTTTTGTGGTTAACAACATTTTATTTTTTAACAACTTACAAAACATACAACTCATCATCACCCACCCAGACAAAAATCAAGAAAAGATGACACAGTTACTACAATATACTAGACAATTCAACAAAATACTAAACCAAATAAACATATGTGTAAATAAAGACACCATAAACCCATCAAACACCCCCCCTAGCACAAAGCTTGTCAGGAGCCCTCCAGAAAGCTCAGGTACTTTCCCCATTTCCTAGTACAGACATCTAATCTGATTTACAGGTTATATGAAATCATTTCAGCCTAGCCATCTCAGAACCCCACTCCTGGAGTGACAGTTCCCATTCACTCTTCCATCGTCTTAAAAAATCTGTCTGGCTATAATTAAACTAGTCTGGACCCGGACTAGTGTTTCTTATGTGTTTAGGATTGACCTATCTCCCAGAACAAATAATCCTGGGTTGAATGGAACCTGGGCCCCTGCAATCCGACATGGGTTATAATGAATCCCGGTCCACAATTCCAGGACCTTGTCATAGGAGCATAGGACACAAAGAACTTAGCCATCCTCTGTCTTACATTAGAGACTCATTCTTAATAAGTCTGGATGTTAAAGTATCCTGGAGAGCACAATTTAAATTTGCTCAGCGAGTCACTCTGGTATCGAGTCATGCTGCTCATTAACTATACCCTTGTACCTGGGCTGCACCAATCACATCGGAGTATCTGATATAGGCGGAGGCAGAGACGAGCTGCATCAATCACATTGGTGTAACTTATATAGGCGGGCCAGAAGAGCTCAACCAATCACATTGGTGTTACTCATATAGGCGGGGCCAGAGGCGAGCTGCACCACTCACTGTAAATGGATATACGTTTAGATATTTTTCTGGTTCTTTCTGCTCCCTGGGATCAAATTATGCAGTATGAGTTACTTTACCTTTAAGTGGTATTAATACAAATTGGATCAGCGCAAAACAGATAAAAATTGGTACTCCACTGGTTTTACCAAGACCAGTTAAGTTGTGATGCTGCTGTGAAACCATTGTTGTGTTGAGGTGTAGAGCCTAGCTCCTGGGAGTGGTATTTTTGGCAGAAGCAGGCACCGGTTTTCAGGGAAAAGGTTTTAACCCCAGTGTTGTCTTCCCGCCAACCTGCAATTTTTTTGTTTTTCTGAATCAAAATGTTAAATGAAAACCTTTTATCAAGGTTATGGTCATCTTTTTCGACCCCTCTTTGTCTTCCCCGCTGTGTTTTTGTAACTTTTTCTGAGCTTTTTGAATTTTTTGTGTTTTTCAACCCATTTCTTTTTGCCATTTCTGTCACTTTGTTTTGCATTTTTTACATTTGTTCTTATTTTAGTCACTGATTATTTATTTAACTCGTGAGGAGCACTGTTGGAAACCATCCATGTTACTTTTTTGGACAATTTGTTTGAGAGAAACCCAAATTTCTGATATAGAAACTTTTTGAAAATGTGTCAAATTTGACCCAAAGCCGACAGGAGAGTTAAAAACCAACTGTACACTTTGTGCTCAGCACCAAATAACACACAAATACAGTGATTAAGGAACATTGTGGAGCAAACATAGCAGCTAAAGAGCCAGATCTTTCCCTTACATTTATCAAAAAGTGTGTGTGTGTGTGTCTCAACCAGACACCTGCAAAGTTTCTTTTATTTATTTATTTAATTTTTTTGCTTTTTTTAGTTTTATTAATTAAACATTCATTCATCGGATCATATACTATAAAAATAATTGCAACTTATATAATATGAGACCAAGTAAAAAGGTGATGTATACAAAATATAAAAAAATCCATGAAGAGAGCAAAATAAAAATACAAAAAAGTGAAATATATATAAATAAAAATGTGACTTACTAACTTCATTATTGATACTGACAGCTGCATTGCACCGTTGGGGCGCTGTCAGTGACAGAATCTGTCCACAGACAGACATAAAAAATAATCATCTAACAAAGTGCTCAAAACTGCTTCTGTGGTATTTCCTGCTATGATGATGCACGCACACACACACACACACAAACACACACACACACACAAGGTGAAAACAATAATATTGCTCTACATGCTAAATGTACAGGCCAGAGTAGGTCATGGTCACACAGGGGATATGTCAGTGTTGTGTTCACTGTGTGTTTCCACTGCCCCCAAGTGGCTAAAAAAATCATTTGTGGCAGATTTAATTAAAGTAAAACATCAGGAGTTCCCCTTTAAGTAGAGTACAGTAAGTATAAGAGTAGACACTACAGTATATTACAGTTGAGTGTGTGATGATGCAATCACGTGATCTTTGCAAATAGTATGACCTGATGTCTGATAGAAGTCCCCTGGGACTGGGCTGATGTACCATAGCTTTTTCATGTTGAACCAATCAGCAGAGAGATTGGGATTATGTGACTCTTTATTGGTCTTCTGGCTGCAGCAAATGTCTCTTGGAGACTAAGAAAATTGATAAATCTACATAATAAAAACTGAACAATTTGCAAATAAGTTTCAGACAGCTTTTTTTTTTAAATGGGTGGAGGCCCTACGTGATTTTAATTGGTAGGAAAAGGGGCGGGGCCTCGTTGGCTCGTTGAGCCCTTTGTGATGAGATGCAGCTGCAGGAGGAGAGAGGCTGCTGCTGCTGTCTGAGGAGGAGGAGAGCTGAAGAGGATGAGAAGTTAGTCTGCGTCGTAGGCTACTCAAGTTCAAGAAAAACTGCCGTTCAACAATGTTCCTCACCTTTGACTAATGAGAGCAACACTACTGGAGAACTTTTGTAACCAGAAGCCATTTTGGCCCTCTTGTTTGCATGTCTTTAAACCTTAACTACAAAGGTGTTAAAGCAGGAAGATGTTCTGCTGCTGGTTAAAATTAACACTTTGCCTTCTCGGGCTCATAACGACAAGCAGTGCCTCACCTGACGTTGCACCGGTGGATTTTGGAGGCGAGTCCGGCTCCGGGATGCTGCAGACAGGTAAGAGGGGTTACACCTGGGGAGCCTGGATGTAAAATATCAATGCACAAAAATATGCTAGGCTACTTTGTTTCACAACATGGTTTTTACCAAGTGCGACAACTTTCCAGCTAATGTAAAATTGTACACTATGGCTTTCAACGGGGAATTAAATTTCTTTGAGTGTTTTATGAAACTTAATATTTTACCAGCAGCAAGCACTGACACTACCCCCCCCCCCGCTTTGCCTTTTAAGTAGTGTCTAGCTTAGTGTCTAATTATTTTTAGCTAGCTACTGTGAATTTAGCTTGTAGCGCTAGCTAGTAATGGTCAAGCTATCACCAAAACAGTTAAAATTAACTGAAGTTGAAGTTGAGTCTTTTTTTGTTGGTTGCTTGCATTGAACTACATGTCTTTTAAGAACCTACTAAAGGATAAATTACGCTATTGTGTCATTGCACTTCTCTTCACCATCTTGTGTATTATGTATTGTACAGTGAACCTAAAACATGTGCGGACTGAGTGAATGATTTGGGTTTTATTGGCTGTGAAGACAGAAGGAATTCAGACCTCAATAAGACTTTTTTTTTTACTTACGGGGTTCAGTGTCTTGCCCAAGGACACTTCAGCATGGAACTGTAAGTGGTTGAACCACCAACCTTCCAATTGGCAGGCAACCACTCCACCGCTGAGCCACAGTCGCCCATGCATACTTTCATTATGCACCTTAATAGTCAAAAGCCATTTAAAAGGCCAAAGTTTCCAAAATCAGTTTGACATCAGTTTGGGTCAAGATGTTTTATCTCTGATTATGAATTAAAGTTTCAATGTCTATGGAACACACAGAATTCGATTTAGTAAGTTTGCTTTGACACGGCTCTAAAGAGATGTTTTAATTTGCTGAATACATCATGCACAAAACATGTCTTGCATTAAACACAAAAGGAAAGTCAAAATCATCCACAGTTATTACATCACTTGGAATGCTTTCATTCATGCAAGAATCCCACCATTGTATTCACAGCCATCACTGTTGTCTCATTGGTGTTTTCAGTGTCTGGATCCCCTTTGCGTTATTAGGACTGTTGCTACAGTGACAGCGTTGTGCATGCTGTAGCTCTACACTGGTGCTTAATCCATCCGTGACCTGTTGAAATTGATCTTAAATTGGAGCTCTGCCAGGCGCCCGAGTATGTCATGTCTGGAATTTTACGGCATCACACAATGTTTATTTTCCAGTTTGGGTTTCATTACTTTTCCTCATTGCTATCATCTGAATGTTAGAGGCACACACAGCAGACCCAAACAGAGATGTCAGAGAGCAGGGAATCAGCTGACAGTTTGGATTAGTCCGGTGAGCATGTTGAACCTAGCCTATTGAATGTTTTTACTGTGTGTTTTCAGAGAGTTACTGTAGATGGCAGAGTGGGAAAGCCTTGTGTCAACTTCCACTGGATATCACTGTATAGGCTGTTAGTTATGTAATACTGCTGTGATAATTGTCTTGCGTGTACTTGTTAGGTTTTCTCAGTTAAAATTTGCCCAGTTCCAGATGTAACTGAGCTCATCTGTAATTTCTGCAGATAGAATGAATCAACACCTGGATTTGTGATCGTGAGTTCATCCCAAGCCTATTTATATGGTCTAGAACAATATGGTGCTATGGAGCTCAGTTTCTGGCTCAGTAGGTAGAGCGTGTAGGCTACTAATCAGGTTGGATGGTTCAACTGCCTGCAACCCCTGTTCACACACCAAAATATGCCAGACACTGAAACCCAAATTATGTGTGTGCGTTTTGCATGCTTGTTTCTAGAGCGCTAGATAAAAGCACTGAATAATTGCAGCCATTTACTTTATTTTATGCTATTCTGGTCGGTAGACCATCACGTTTCATGACATGCATCATCTACACACTGAAACTACTAAGTGAGTACAAGTTACTTACTCTGCAGGATCTTGGCCATAACCTGTTACACAACTTGTTTCCATATTGGCAAGATGAACCAATTCTGACTCCAAGATTAAATGATTATATGTGACTTGGATCCATCCTCCAACATCCTTCAGTAGGGTACTGTAATGCATACTGTGCATTTTTCTGTCAATACTTATTTTAAGGCAGTTCTTCTCCATATCCCTACACCTTCAATTCAGTTTGAAAAAAACATTTATCAAATGTTTTGGCCTGATTTATTATAGATGTACACATTATGTAGAAATAATTTGTTGAATAGTTGTAAATGGCACCTTTCAGGTAGCCTAGATCATGGAGGTTTAAAAAAAAAAAGCAGGAGAAGGAGTGAATGCCTACGAAGGAGAACCTACCAAGTAACCCTTACTGTGATCTGTTGTGCAGGAGTCACTCACCTTCATATTTTAACCCTTTATGACTGATTGAATGACTCATATGCAAAACAGCATTTAAACCAAAATGCCTCTGCACGTGATTTCTGTTCTGTCAACCCAGCTCTGATTTGACTTTGTAGCCTTTGTCTTTGTGTCTTTGTTTTTTTTTGCAAACAGTATCCAGGTTTCCATCCAAAGTTATCGCAGATATCATGATTAGGAGAGCAAAAGTCAAACCTAAACAGTGAAAAATAAATGATGATTTCCAGATTTCAATGAAACTTGCTATGGACATTCCTGAATAGCAGGGGGTCAATCTTAATGTTTTATGCTGCTGTGAGCATCTTCTTGCACACGTTCAACATTGCCATTGTAGTTTCTGAGCATGTTCATGTTCCAAAGAGGATAAAGTGCCAACAGAAACTACACATCCGATTTTCATGAAAAATTATACCCTGAAGGCGAAACCACTACCATCAGCTAAAAAAAAAGGTCCAAATTATCTCAAAACTATAAAAATGTAATGAGGAAATTCTAATTGAATATTTGAATCTAATTCATGCTCTCTAGAGAATGACACCTTCTTATTCTAGACACTCTGTTTTCCTTTCAAACCAAATTGTCTACTTTTATATGCAAGATAGCTAATAATTCAATTAGTTTAATTCCATTGACCCACGGACAAAGCGAGGTCTATGAAGAGAAAATCAGTGTTTATGACTTTCTCTATATAGTGAACTGGGCACCAGTGAAGGATTTTGGGCAAAGTTGCCTGCCTTTACCTCTCTAGCTCCTTAAAAATAGCACCAGGAGTCTTTGTCATTTCCAGTCCATCGAATAATCCATCCATTCATCCATCCACCCATCCCTCTAATCAGCTATATCCAGTTGTGTTATGTGATTGCCATGTGTCAGGAATAGCTTACTGTAACCTCTGACCCTATGTGATGGGTATCGCTAGAGCACAGCATGCAGAACAGCTGTTGGGAAGAGTTCTTGGATGTTTAGAAGAGGTGGGCCTGTGTCTGAGTGTCTCCATACCCATCAGCATCAACCATACCCTCACCGTACTGCTACCCCAGCACAACACTTTCGTCAGAAGTGGGAATTGCTGGCAACCTTCCTGACCTTCTGTGTGCGTGTTAGTGGAGCACTGGAAGTTGTTTCTAAATTTATGTCATACGTGCACCAATATTTGAATGCCAGTCACGTCTGCGTCCAGTGTTTACATCAGACGTGTAGTACACGCGTGTAGGATACACAGCGTATTCATTAGTGATTTGGTGGTGAAGATTTTAATTTCTTTGAACCAAAAGAGAGCCTAGACACTTGCCTTGGTTGTGAGGAGAAGACTGAGGAAGGCATCAGAAAGAAGGGTTTGGGTGCACAAGACTTTGAGGTCCAGAGAGCAGTTGGGGGAATTCCAGCTAGTAAGGGAGCTCCGCTTTCACTGTGACTGGTTCCTGGGGTAATTTTGCCTACAGGGTGCAATTTGACAGTCTGCTGACGAGAGTCGAGTCTACGATTTCCAAGATGGGTTATGAATGGGTTTCAATTTCTAAATAAAATGTTGCATTTCAACACTGTCATTGCATGTTTACGTACATAGGAAGTGTATGATCATCTTTGTATTTGGTTTTTGCAGCTCACGACAGTACAGTTGTTCGCCTTTCATTTAGTGGTTTCATCCCAGTTGGTCCAGATCTTTTTCAAATATGTCATCTAGTGAGGGGTTTACAATTACATTTGCCTAGTACAGTCTTGCTCCCAAAAGGGTGAACCCTTGACATTTTAATGACCCCCTGACCTTTCCTCTCGGGTCATCAGGACAAACTCAACATGTTTATCTCCACTACTGCTTAGGGTCTTTAAAAAATGTATAATACGTTTTTGTTTTATTATAACATTAACTATATATATTAAAAGTGCAATAGAAAGGTCTGCAAGGCACACTACACAGTAGTGTATATACAGTATGTGTATATATAGTAATAATAGTAGTAGTATTAATAGTTTTTTTCTTACCTCCCTCTACATAGAGAATAGTCATCATACAAATTAATTATGGTGCACTTTGTAGCACTTATGTCTTATGGCTGTGTCCTTAAACCAGATCAGAAGCACAATACCAGCCATGTCCCTGAAACATGAATGCTCTTCCAGCAGGTTGAGCTCATGATGTCATTGCCAATATAATGCCAGATCCGTTGGCAGGCATCTGCATCCAATGAAACGTGATCTTGGGCCTTAGTGCTTGGTGAGCCCTGATCTGGGGCCCATTAGCAAGCTTTAACCAGGCAGAGGCCCACATGCTGTGGCTTGCGTGGTGTAACATTCCTACAACATACACAGACTGGGTCGTCGGCTTGGTTCTGGGTGTGGAGTAGGCAGCTTGTGGCCAGCTTTGTGTGAGCAAAAGCGGGTGGAGAGGGCTAGGTGCAAACCACATGTTGGATCAGAACCTCCTTCTGGTCTGTAATCTCTTCTCCAGCCAACTGGATCCAGATGGAAAATAGGGTGGGTTGATAGTTTTCAGATAAAGTGCCTCAAATATTTGGCACTAAAGGAAAAATAAAAGAAAGTAATTTTCCTTTTTTTTTTATATTTACCATTTGTCCTTAGTGACCACTTTGTAGGGTTGTTTCTCAATGTGTCTCCTATTGCTCAGTCACGGCAAAGAGCCTGCAGCGTCGCATTACAGCCTGTCGGAGATTTATGTGGAAACGCCATTTTATGATCTGGTGTTTTGTCCCAAGCTATGCTGTTTGTAATTCCTTTGACTCAAGTGTTGACACACTTAATTGTGTCCATTCTCTGTACGGCACTTTAAGTTTTTTTTTAGCTTGCAAATGTTTACCACCTGCCTTGTGGTGTTGAAAAAAGATCTAATGGTGACAATGTGCACCTGGTGTTGCAGGTAGTACCTGCTTAAGCTGCGGTTAAGCAGTTTCTTTTTATTTAAGGTGAGTCTTACTTGTTGAACAACCACATTTAATTTTATTTGAAACATTTGCCCATTTGACCATGGATTTATGAAAGTGGAGTGTTCCATAAATGCCGGCTGCTGGCCAAACCGCCGCCTACTAATTTGAGTCCAGCCGAATACTTTTATAATGACGTTTTTATTCCACTAAAATAGTTTTGATAAACAAGTTTCTATTGCGTTTTCACGACCACTAGCCTCTGCTTCAACACAGTGTGAGCATTATGATAGACACCCACAGGCAATCCTACCCCCACATGCACACGTGTGCTGTTTTGTCATGTTGTACTGCTCATCTTATAAGGTTGAGCAGAGGGTTCAGTAACAGCGCTTGGCATGAGTTTGGTATGAGTGTCTTCAATCCTGGCAGGCATGCAGACCTAAATATGGTGCAGATTGGTTACTATTAGAAGGACCTGACTTTATTTGGCAACTATTTGCCCCTTGGGACACATTTAAACTATCATATTATTGTTATTCATCATTTAAAAAAAAGTCAAGGTGGAGCCGGGAGGCCAGTTTAACTGCTGCAGCTGTGACATGTTTAACTGCCTTAATACGCTTGTGTTCTGCTAAATAGATGCCAGGTGATGCAATATTGTTTCTTACCAGCAAAACACACACACACACACACACACTTAATTCCTGTCGTTGCCACACAGTCTCTTGTTTTACCTCATTCACTTTTTTTTGCCACATAAAAGAATTATCAGATTTTTTGTGATTCCTTGGCTCTTACATAGACTCCCTGACAGAGACACACAGACATCCTGTTCAGTTGATCCCTTTGTGACTTCAGCACGGCGCTCTGCATGGTAAAATAAACAGAGTAGCCTGGCTGTATCCAAGTCATACATTCAGTATAAAACAATAAATATGTCAGCCACCTTACCTGCGTCAAGTTTTAGACTTGCTGCAATTGGAACCTATGCTGAAAGAGACTCATGTTGTCTTTATAAAACTTATAAACCATACCTATACTGTTTTTATTTTTTTTTGAGCAATGAGCATAAGACAACTTTCTGTCTAGAACAAACCAAAAAATGAACAAAGATTTTGGTAGAAATGTTATCTTAGCTCCCAGAGAATAAATATGTTCAATCATGAAGATGATGTCATAATTGTGTATTTATAATGCAGACAATTTTACTTTCTTCAACACTTTTGATGCTTTTTTACCCCAATGTTTGTTGACGTTTTCAACACTACGCAACACTAATTTATTAACTTTAGTTTCACAATTATTTTTGGAATTTATGGTCAATAAACCTCATTTATAGGAAATTATACAGAAAAGCAGAAATTAGGAATTATTCAGACTAAAATTAAAGGAATGGATGTTGATGGATAATCACAGACTGGAATGTGTCAACTTTTATTCAATACTTTTAAGACACCACTTTAATTTGTTTTCCAAATACTATAAAATTGAATAAGACCCCCCCCCCCCCCCCAAATTAGTGAAAGTAGAGATTTGTACTTGCCAAAGAGCATTGTGGGGAATCAATCATGTTATTTGGGGTAATTAAAAAGAACATTGATATAGGACAACATGAGGGTTAACACAGGTCTGTCAATATGGGTGAACACGTAAGTAGCCTAGCTAGTAAGAATAGCTATTATTAAGTTTTCATAAGAATACAGTTTGGTCTTCTGAGGCTAGCACGCTGTACATAAACAATTACATTAAAACAAAAAGGAGCAAACTACGCATTTCAGACACTAGTATGCTGCTTTTTGTTTTTAATGTGATCGGTTTATAAAATAGTGTGAGTGTCTTTTGATGAGAAGCCCTGCTGAGCACAGGGTATCTTAAGTTTTTTTGTTGAATGGCACCACCTTTTGGCTTTGGCATTTGAATTATTTTCCTTTTATTTACTGTTGGAGAGCCGTCATCAATTTTAAAAACCCCTGTCTAAAAAGAATGAACTAAACCTGCTTGTTGAAATGAATAGATCTCTTGGTTAGGTAAATAGTGTGATAGGTTGAAATGAATAGCCCTTGACATGTTCATACGAGTCTAAATGTGCAGATGCTTATCTTTATTGGTTTGTCTGAATTTGACTGAAGGACCTTAGATGACACCTATGTTATGACTAACAGAACTCAAACAAATCCTACATGGGGCAGCCAGAGGGAAAAGACTCAATTAGTTTTTTGTTTTCTTTCTTTTTTTCCTTCTCTCTGGGTGAACCATGTCCTCATCTTTTAAACTCCTATCAACTTTCCGATTAGACGTGTTACTTTAATGGAATTGATTTTGTTTTGAAGTTGCAGCTCTGTCCGGAGTGTTACCTTTACTGCCCACATTTTATTCCAGACTGCCCAAGGTTTATCAGCCCTGAAGGGTTTGTTTCTGGGGACCACAGACTGACTTGCTTTCTTTATTCATTGCCTGCATGGCACTGTGCCACTCTAATCACAACAGCTTTTTGTGCTTTGTAAATGAAAGAGTGTACCTTTGTCAGTATGCAGGTTTGTTGGCCACATATGTGTCTGATGGACTTTATATTTGTTAAGAAATTAGTCCTAAAAACATAAAAATATTGAAGAAAGTAATAAATATGCTAGAGCAATTATAATTCAAAGTTGTTTTCAGTAGAAATAAGCTTGCCAGATGTTGTTTGCCTGGGAAAGCCCTGACAGACTTCCGGCAAATTTGAGATTTGCTCTGCAAGTCCGTCTGGCCAAGAACCCATTCAAGCCCATTTCCATTTTTTCCAAATTGAGGCACCAATCACAACTGTTGAGGCAGTCTTTACACAAAGATGATAGTGCAGCGCCATCTTCTTTATTGCTCTGATTGGTTTTAGGTCTATCCAATTGCCGCCCTTTTGGAAATAGGCTGTGAATGAACCTTCCCCACACCCATTCTGTTACAATCAAGAAGGTCTGGTGTCAACCAGGCTAAAATGTTGTCACTCGTTTTGAGAATATAAAGACTAACAGTACTTAATATAGTGCTGGGCGGTTTACCGGTCTGTACCGTATACTGGTATTAATTTCCTGTATGATATGAATTTGTCCTAAAGCGCATTACCGATGCATGGCCACAGAGAGCGCTGCGGCCGAAGTAATCCGTGAAAGTATTTTGGATGGGAACTGAGAAATACCAGAAATGGTTCGGGAACATGCTCTCTATGTCTTGAAACTGGACACCTGGTGATAATGATGACAAAGCAGCAGTGATTTTCTTGCATCCTCACTTGTGGAAACTCATAAAGGTTTTTTTTTTTTGTCAGGACAAAACACCCAGTTCTGATACGTATTGGATATTTTTAAGATTATTTTTAAGAAAAAAAACTGTTAAATGCGTACCATTCTCAATTGTATCTTTATAACACAATGAATAACCTACAACTAACTCTCTTTAACAGGATAACACAACATAGCACACAAAGTGCCTGCTGTCCAGACAGCTGGGATTTTAGTTCTTTCACCTTTCTCCTTCTCAGTTCACTTTTCGGAGGGAATTCAGTGTTGTAGCTTTTATGAACAGTCCGAAAATGCCGCTCCACATTTCCCTTCTTCTGAATAGCAATGGTAGATTTGCAGATGAAGCAAATGCACTTTGAATAGGTAATTGGGAAAAAAAAGTCCTCCTCCCATTCTGTATGGAAGTGGTAAGTTTTTGGGTTTTTACTTTGTCCAGCTCCCCCACTCATTTTTATACCGTTTTTTTTAGATTATTAGAAATAACTTAGCTAGGCTAACTCGGCAACTCGCTTGCTTGCTGGAATTTTGCCGCTGCTGCATGCACAAGCGTGCTGAGTGCTGACCCATGAAAAAAATCAGACGTTAGACAGGTTGTCCTGTATGTCAATCAAGTGAAAAATGTCATAGTAAGGATGGATGATTGGCTGACGAAAATATCAGACGTTAGACTGGTTGTCCTGTATGTCAATCAAGTGACAAATAGAATATTGGCATTGTGAAGATGGATGATAGGCTGACATCTTTATTTTTCTTTTTTTATGCCATGCGATCTACCCCCACCGCCTTGGCGATCGACCGGTAGATCGCGATCGACCTAATGAGCACCCCTGGCTTAAAGCATTCTCCTTCAAATAACATCATATAATGTTATGGAACAAAACAAACCCTTTAGTAAACAGGGTGATATTAAATAAAAAATGTTATGTTCTATGTGCTCCTGACAGTAGAATAAGCCATTGACCTATTTAAAGGCCCAGTCAAGCAAAAGAAGTAAAATACTTTGAAACCGCCAGAAAAAATACCAGGATACAAATTTTAGGTCATATCGCTCAGCATTAACTCAATGACAAAAAAATCCTTTATCTGTCATACACAGGACACATGTTTTAGTGAAAACTACTACTTTATCTACTAAGAAAAATTACTTTCATTACTTTCAATCTTTCATTATCATAGACACATAACAGTATCCTGTTCAAATAATTAGAAATGTAGTTCTTGGTCTTTCATATTTGGCATGACCTTATGGAATGGCTCTGCCTTTAACTGTACAGATATTGCAGCCACATGCTCACAAAAAATCCTGTGAACAATGAACAATGGAAAGACAGTTGGGATGCACACAATGCAATGGATTGTACCTATTCCAGCCTATTAGTCAGCAGTGCATTCTCAAGAGACATGAGATTGTACGTCTGCAGACTGACATGTTACAGATAAAGGCTCCGCCAGCTACATTCCTCTCAAACTTTTTACAAGCTCAATTTACATATGTATTAACCCCTTTTACACACATACTCTTAGAACCTGTTCAGACCTGGCAATAACATGTGTCTTGGGTGATCCGATCACTAATGGAGAGCGCTAATTACAGTTGCGAATGCACCCAAGTTGTCTTATGGGCCAATTGAGAGCCGATCTCTCAGACCACATTTGAAGGGTCTAGGATGCATGTGGCCAAGAAACGCCTGCTCAACTGACGACCACTGCCTAAGTGTAGCATTGTTAAAATATATAAGCTAGCTTTGTTGATGCCTGAAATGTTCATTTATCCCATATACAAACCCCAATTCCCATGAAGTTGGGACGTAAATAAAATCGACTACAATGATTTGCAAATACTTTTCAACCTATATTCAATTAAACAAACTACAAAGACAAAATATTTAATGTTCAAACTGATAAATGTAATTCTTTTTTCTTGTTTGCAAATATTCACTTATTTTGAATTTGATGCCAACAACATGTTCCAAAAAAGCTGGAACAGCGGCATGTTTACCACTGTGTTACATCACCATTCCTTTTAACCCTTGTGTTGTCTTCCCATCAACCTAGTTTAGTTTGCCTGTTTATAAAGTAGCTTGTAAGAACAACGCAGGTTTACATAAGCCTTTGGACAATTTTAGGCTGTTACATAAGCACGGTAGTCTATCACCTGACCAAACCAAGCTCAATAGATTTGAGTTTGAGCATTGGTCTGGGGAGTCTGCTCTGTATTTTCTAGAGGCAGGACCAACGGGCATAGTTCAAATGACTCTGTACTCAACTGGATAGTTCTTCCAACCACCAGATCAACGAGCCGGGTGACATAGAAGCAACAGCGGCATCAACGGGTTGCTGCGCTTTGGTGGTGTTTGGTGGCCAATATGTTAAATGTAAACTGCTGGACTCTAAACTAATCTCCATTGTTGTGATCACACAATAACATAATATCTTGAAGTGATCACGCTCCCGTTTTACTTGACATTAGATATAACATTCATAGAAGTGAACGCACCTGGAAATTTGATAACACAATTTTGAAATTGAAAAGTTTTCTGGATTATATGTCAGCAAGGCTGCCAGCCATAATTGGCACCAAGGACACTGGCGATGTGGAGGATTCAGTACTGTGGGACTCAATCAAAGCAGTTCTCAGAGGGCCCATTATATCTTATGTAGCAGGAAGGAGAAAACAAGCAGAAAAGAGGTTAGTGGAGTTAAATGAATCGGTCACAACTAGAGCATTTTTACAAAGCGTCTGCAGATCCAGGGACATTGAAAACTTTTGTCTCCCGTAGATGAGTACAAAACAATTTAATCTGCTCAGGTTTGTAAACAAATTAACAGAATTAAACAGATGCAATTTGAAATAGGAGGTAATCCTCAAACCGGTGGCACGGCGGTTGAGAAAGGCCTAAACCTCTCTGGCCGTACTGAGAATAAAGTCTGAAATTGGGACTGTTCTTACTGACCTTAAAGAAATAAACTCATGTTTTATGGAGTTCTATTCAGAACTGCATAAGTCAAACTGTAATCATGACACAGATGTAATTTTCCTCAGAGCATCTTAGCGGTAAAACAATTGCGGAGTTAGACAAAAACATCTCTATTGCAGAAATAGTAGAAGCAGTTGTGGAATTCCCAAATAAAGCACTTGGCTTTTGATGGGTACATTATAGAGTTCTAGAAGTGTTTCTGTTGTGGATATTTAAACATGCAACATCTAATCAACTGCCAACTGTCATCCGCGCTCAAATGCTTTATAAGAACTTTCTTTCATTTTGAAAAAGGGCCGCCACAAACTAGATGCCTCTTCCTACAGACTTGTGTCATTGCTCCCTAATGAAACAAAGCTGATTGAAAACTTATATCCACACAATTGTGCACCCTTATCAACCAGGTTTTATTCCAAACAAACACATTCACTCCAATTTACCCTATCTATTTAATATACTATACGCTGAACACAATACAGAGACAGTTTTGATCTCCATGGATGCTCAGAAGGCCTTCCATCAGGTCAAGTGGCCATAAATGTATGTAGCCCTTGAGGCTTTTGGCTTCTGGAAAGGGGTTCATTGATTGGATGCAGATTTTGTTTGCTCACACTACAGCTAGTGGAATTACAAAGCAGCAGTGATGGGAATAACAGTGTTCTAAAATAACGGCGTTACTAATGGCGTTACTTTTTTTAGAAAGCAGATGTTGCTCCAAAACCTGTATGTACCTTTCAGCATTAATGGTGCAAGTTACCCATGCCATGAGCACTAACACCCCCCATACCATCACAGTTCTTGCCTTTTAAACTGTGTGCAGATAACAATCTGGATGGTCCTTTTCCTCTTTGGCCCTGAGGACATGACGTCCATGAGTTCCAAAAAACAATTTGAAATGTGGACTCGTCAGACTAGAGCTCACTGATGCTGACGGCATTTCTGGGTGTTGTTGATAAAGGGCTTCCGCTTTGCATGGTAGAATTTTAACTTGCCCTTGTAGATGTTGTAACTAACTGTGTTAACTGACAATGGTTTTCCAAAGTGTTCCTGAGCCCATGCGGTAATAACCTTTTCAGTCTTGCTGCTTACGTGCAGAGATTTCTCCAAATTCTCTGAATCTTTTGATGATCTTTTGGACTGTAGATGATAAAATCCCTAAATTCCGTGAATATTTGCAAAAATAACAGTTTATCAGTTTGAACATTAAATATATTGTCTTTGCAGTGTATTTAATTGAATATAGGTTGAAAGGATTTGCAAATCATTTTTATTTACGTTTTACGCAACATCCCACCTTCATTCAAATTGCGGTTTATTAGGAATTTGTCAAACATTAGCCTTCCATTTTATATCTGTGTACGGGAGCACGCTGTTAAAGTTACCATTAGGTGTCAGTGACACAGCAGTAGTCACAATATGTTATTTATATAACTATCCAGTGAAGTAATCACCCCAAAAATGAACGTACTTTATCAAACAAATCCTTTAACTGCAAAATTTTAATACGCTGTCCTGCTAAATATTGTAATTTTTTGCTGCCGCTTTTTTAATGATTTGGATTACCATTTAGCTGTGCAGTTAATCGATGGTCATCATCATGTCTTGGTCATTTTCCCTCTATTATTTGCCTCCCTCTTTCTTTAGTTAAGCGAGGACAACCTTGTTCTCGTGACCCGGCGGTGTTCTCATCCCCCCTGATTAGATGAGTGAGGTAATCTGCTGTGGTCTGTGCTGCTGACAGACAAGAAATAGAAAAGCAACAGAGTCTGTGCTGCTGGCGCCCGCACAACCAGACCTCTGCCTGTCAGGAATTTTTGTTTGAGTGTGGTTCCCACTACTATGTTTTAGGGCTGAGACTTATTTCCATCAGTCTATGCTAAACAGGTCAGTCTGAGAACATACTTTATGTGAGAGAACTCATTTCACAGCGTGTCCATCTTAATGACGGCCCATTACTTGTTAGATTGAGTCCAATCTTTAATTCTGGAAGACAATCATTTCCAGCATGTTGACAAAGTTTAAGAAAGAACATAGAATGACAGAACAGTAGGTTTTATAACTATATTACACATTTAATGTTTTAAAACGCAAGCATAGAGGCAACTCTTCCTCTACTGGAACTATTACATTTTCTGATTTCCAGATGCCTCATGTTGAGGCAGATGTCTTCACTGCTTTAATTAGGGAACAAGAGTGTGACAAAACATAATCTCCCCTGTACTGGTCTGACCTTTCAGCCAGTCTTGTAGTATACTGTCGACCTGAAGAGTTACCCACTCTACTGAAGTTGACTCTTAGGGTCAGGATTCACACAACACAGGGCTGTTTGACAAAGCTGAACGAGTCTTGTAAAGATTTTTACAAGAATTCTTTACAAGCACTTTAATGACTTTGTCAATGTTGCAATGTTTTCTTACCTCATCCACTGTGGTCTGTACGATAATGATGACCTTAACAAGACAGGACCGTGGTTATGAGGGAAGTAAAGAACTTTAAGGTCAGGAGATCTCATAATGGAATAATCTTTTTCATTTTTGTTCAACTTTTTCACGTACAGAAATAAAAATCTATTTATAGGGCTGATGAAAAAAAATCAAAATTCAATGTGCAGATGGTGGCATGGCACTAGTGACTTGGAGTACAGTGATCAAGGTCTGAGGATGACATTTACAGTTCTGAGCATCAAAACGTTTCGGATAAAGGAATGTGACGGAGTATAAGTGATTAACGATGTGCAGGATGTTGAGGTGTATGAACCAATGGATAAATTACTCACTTTATTGTCTAAACTCTTCTAGATTTTCTGATGATTAAGTAATTAATCAATTGCTTCAGCATCAGTAACTGTTGAATATTGAAGTGGAAATTTCCGTATTGTCCATAATAAAACTTAAATTACTAATTAAAAGCTACATCTGCAGCTCTGTGAGGCGGTGCTTTGAGCTCCGAAGTGTTGCTCAAATATAAAGCAACACTTTATATTTGATTTTATATAAACGCTATAACGTGCTGATCTTTAGCAGGTAGGATGTTCATCTTATTTTAGCGTGATAGCATGCTGATATTGCTAATTAGCACAAAACACAAAGTGCAGCTGTAGCTGATAGGAGTGCCATGGTTTTGCTGTTTTTTTTTGGTCATAAACCAGTTGTGGAACAATTCAATTCAAAGGGGACATGACTGTCTGCACCAACTTCTGTGGCTGTCACTCTTGTAGTTAAGATTAATAAAGTATAATAAAATTAAATTAAAATTAAAAAAGACATTTCACTCAAAACCCCAAGTAGTAAGCTCATGGTGGTGCTAGAGTGAAAGTCAAGGGATCACCAAAGTCTATAGGATTTATTGTTTGGGACCTATGAATGTTTGAACCAAATTTTGTGTCAATCCATCTTGCAGTTGTTAAGCTACTTATGACTGAAGGCCCGCCCACTTTCTGATGACATCACCGCCCCACTGACTTTCTGATGACATCACCGCCCCACTGACTTGGCACATTTTAACAAGTTGTCTTCTTTTTTTTTTTTTCTGAAGTTCAGAAACTGTATAATATATATATATATATATATATATATATATATATATATATATATACACACACACACACACACACACACACACACACACACACACACCCTACTTATGTCTGGACCAAAGTAGTGGATTGAGCCGTGTTGTTAGCAAAGGCTGAAAAAAGTCATTCTATAGTTAGAAACTTCTATGACCTTTGGCTCGGCTATTTTAACAAGCAAATACTGTCACTGTTAATAGGGCTGTTAACTCTGACTTCATTAACACAATACTTTCACTTGTCAGCAGTATCATGAGTATTTGACACAGAACGGGTCTATTACACACAATGTTTAACTTAACTGCGGAGGGTTTGCCACATGAAGCCAGACAGTGATGTTGAACTGTTTGTACAGAGGTGTCAGCAGACTCATACTACTCTGCCAGTAGTATGGTGTCATTCCCATGCACTGATTGGCCTGGATCTTATTTAATTTGTAAGTCGGAGTACAAAGTCATGTTTTAGCTTAAAAAGAAGGCGCCTAAATCAGGTTGCTTTAAAAGAAATGTAGCATGAAACAGAGCAGATACACTATAAGTAATGTCATTTAAAAACTGATCTGTTTTTTGACTGTGTGCGCATGGGTAAGTGTTTCACAGGTATCAGCCATTTAAGGGGGCTCTAAATTAAAAATGAATATTGCACTCTGTTGAGAGAGCTTGAAGTTGACATTGTTTTCTTTGAAAATAGACCGTTCTTACCGATCCCCTGATAGTCTCTCAGTGGGTGCTGGGATCTGGTGGTTTGTCTTCTGTCCAACACACATCCCCTTATACTGCTTGGATTTCCACTCCAATTGAGATGTGTTTCTCCTTCATTGTTCCAGCGGGCTTATTACCTGACTCACCAACTCCCTCGGCCGTCCAATAGCCCCATGTCTGCTTTCCTCATCTTTTTTAAAATACCAATTTACAGGCCATTCTGTCCTCACAGCTCTGTGCAGATATATTTTTCTAACTGGTATGTAAGACACATGTAGCACAAAGGATTTCTCTCCCATCTGTTTGCATGTTCAGCTGACACAATCCTCATCTGGTTTTGTGATTCTTGGAAATGTAAAAAGGCGGTCAGAACATGACAATCATTTAGATGGTGTCAATGAGCATGTTATCACAAATAATTTGCTCACATTCTTACATTTCTGTGGATCTCAAGATAAAACCTTTACATAAATCTCACTAAATATCTGGCTTGATATGGTTAAAGACCTTCTCATGTTTCTTGTAGAATCCAGGCCATTGGATTACCACAGGTGCTGTTTATGTGTCTGGCTTTGGGACTGGCTATTTGCAAAGTCGACTTCTCCAGATGTACTTGGAGCTTGTCTGTTAAGGCCCTTTTATCTGTTCTGCAGCCTCCATACACAAGGCGGGGTCTAGGGATAGATCCGGGCTGAGCAGCTGGATGTGCATTGTGCCTATGTGTCTGCTCGTTGGGAAATGAAACGCTTCTCATGTAAAGCAAACTGTCAGGTTGAAAATCTGTGAAAAAATGCAGCTTATTTGCTTTTGCTGAAATGTCTAAATCTACAATTGTGTTCACTGGTTTGAACATGAAGGTGTCATAGAACTGCAGTTTAATTAGAGTTGCTACTTGATAGTAATCATTATAAAGTAGCAAGTAGCATTCATGTCTGTCATTTCTTCATATAAATTATTTGTGAGAAAAACAACAACAAAAACAAATGGATATTGTTATTGCTTTGAATGGCAATCTATCTTTCCACCAATATATCACCAACTACTGGATAGATTTCCATGAGATTTTGTACAGACATGTACTGTATGATGCCCAGATGGTAAACCTTAAGGATTTTGGTATTTCCCTGTTTTTCAATGACATTTCTCAACTATTTTACTGCCAAGAATTTTCAATCACTTTGTGATCCCCTGACTTTTTCTCGAGTGCCATCATCAGATGTCTAATGCTTTTGTTTATGTCCAAATACCTGCAAAACTAATGACGTTGCTTTTCAGTTAAGTTCTAATTGTACTATGGTACTATGTTGTTTTATTTGTTTTTTTTTTATATAATTCTAGCATGTCTAAAAACATCCAGAAAGGGGACTGCCTATCAAAACTATTTTCAGCTAATTCGGGTACATTTGCATTTGTTTAAATCAGAATAAGCTTTATTGGCCAGGTTTGCGCAAACAAATAAGGAATTTGACTTTGGTTAATCTTTGCTCTCAACACTCAAGTACAACACTCAATTAACATACAGTTGTGTTCAAAATAATAGCTGTCCAACATCACTTACCTCATAAATCATATTTGTTGATAGAAGTGATATTTCTACATGGCAAAAAAAAAAAAAACAGACACTGACATGCTGCTCAATCTGTGGAATTGAATCTGTAATTGAAAAGACAATTTCAAAAATAATTACAGTGTTGCGTTCAATTAGTGAGCGGACTTTAATTAAAAAGTTGATTTGGGAAGGGGAAATGGATAGATGGATAGATAGTTAGATAGATCTCTCCCCTCCCCCCCCCCCAAAAAAAAGGGACATTCTATTGTTGCAGCTGAAAAATATCAGACACAGCACACATACGGAATATACAGAGAGGAAAATAAGTATTTGAACACCCTGCTATTTTGCAAGTTTTCCCACTTGGAAATCATGGAGGGGTCTGAAATTGTCATCGTAGGTGCATGTCCACTGTGAGAGACATAATCTAAAAAAATAAATCCA
>NC_048422.1:5788256-5874639 GCF_013103735.1 Etheostoma cragini
CTAGGCCACGCCAGAACCTTGATATGCTTCTTACAGAGCCACTCCTTGGTTCTCCTGGCTGTGTGCTTCGGGTCATTGCTAGCAGACAGTTTGGCCGACGACCCCATGCACTGAATTCAAGCCACAGTACACAGTGAAGACAGTAAAGCATTTGAATCATTGCATTGTATAGTACAGTTTGATTCAAATTAAAACAATACAATTTCTGATTCAAATTCAGTTTTTCAATGCAATTATTCAAGTTTAGCAATTCAAATATAAATATTTCAAATTCAGTTTCTGTTGGCACATATTTCAGCCCACAGTGCTCACTAACATAAAGTTAGGACCTGCTTCGCATGTAAATGTTCTTGAAACAATGTTTAAAGATGTTGAAAACATCTTTAACCAATTTTGACTTCAAACAAATCAGTGTTCACTGTGTACATATGGTACTTTTACTTCATAAGTTGCATTTTCAGAACAAGACACGTGCAATTAACTTGAAATTATATAAATCAATAAAATGATATTAATAGATGACTGTACTCCTTTTTTTTATATATATTCTTTCAGTGCTGTCTTAACCCGTGGGTTGTCTTCCTGTAAACCATAAACTTGTCCTTCCAGGTCAAAATTGATCTTTTTTGGCAGCTTTTCTGATGTTTTTGTCATTTTTTTCTGATTTATTTGTCATTTTTCCACGCATTTGGTGTTTTTTAATAAACCTGAGCTGGTTTAATCATAGATTTTACTCTTATTCTTGGAATTCGGGGTAAAAAAAACTCATTTATATCAAATTATACATACGTTTTTAGTTAAAAGGCAGAAATTATGAATTAATTTGAATAAAAGTTACGATCAAAGGATGTGGAGTGGATCACAGATAGAATACGTAAAAGTTTAGTCCAGATACGGTTTTGAAAAATAATTCAAATTCTATAAGATTAATTAAAACACCCGAACAATTCAATGAAAGCAAACACTGTGAAAAGGGTCAATTTGACCCGAGGACAACACAAGGGTTAACATTCAGGGAGCTGCGTATTAACTTTATTATGCCAGTTGAGGTTTTTTCATTGCATCTAAATTCCTTTTTGGTAGTGTTTAGTTGCACTACCATTGACCTTAACCTCAGGGACCTTAGGCTCATCATGCGTAGGAGGGGGTGGAACTAACCTCTGACAGATGGCCTGGATTCCCGACTGTCACGCTGACTCACCACTCTCTCTCCATCTGAAGCTAATGTTACGCTGCTCTGAGCTATCTCATTTGGCAGTTTAAAGTCTCAAGTTTAGTACCTGTCATTACATTAAAGAAAGGAAAAACGTTTAGATGAATATTTCATATGGGTGATACCTTGGTCTGCATAGTTTTGATGTGCAGAAATACCCCCTAGCACTACAGGGCCACAACCATATCATTATTGCTATTTACCCTGGCAAAAACAGCAGGGAATTTGACCCAAGGGGATGTTCATCACTCCATCCACTTCCTTTGGTGTCCTCTGACAGATTTTTCAACAGGCATGTTTAGAAGCAGACCGGGGCAAGTGTTGACTGGTTGTTTTCTACCTTTCCTATCCCTGAAAGTATGTTTTCTGGAGGACACTCTAACAATGTCTCTGGGAACCTGTTGTGTGTTCAAGGCTTTAGCAAGTCCTTAAGCATTGTCGCTTTTCTCCATGGATCCATTGTACCGTAAATGGCATTCCGACGTTTGGATTAGCTGCACCCCTGGGCCGTACTTAAATAGTATTCATCCCTAGAGGGGAAATGAGAAAATCTTTGAGGGGGCTTACAGAGTTTTGTATAAAAAAAAACAAAATCTCATTTTAATTCTGTTATCCAGTTCATTTTCTTTAAAAACAAACAAATCTGAAATCAATGAATGTCTGTACAAAATGCTGAAATGTTGAAATCGATCAGGTTTATGTTAAGTTATAAGTAAAATTATGTTACATTTCACTAGATAAAAAGTTTAAGCCACTGGTGGTATTAGACTAAAAGTCATGGGGTCCTGCAGATGTGAGGCTACTTTGATCAGGCTGGGACTCTTCCTCCTGCCCAGTTCATGCCACCATAATGATTAATTTACTTTGCTGATGAGCGGCTCCAGTGTTCTTAAGGCCCCTTCGAAGAGATTACAACGGCAGTTAGGCAGGAGAAAAACGGCAGAGGAAGTTTTTATGTCTCTCTCACAACCCTCCAGGACTGAGTGATTAGTCGCTCTGGTTAACCACTCGGAACATGGAGAGCAAGAGAACCTTCAGAGGGCTTCAGGCTTTGCTGTCCATCCAGTAAGGGACAAAGGTGCTTTAAGATTTATTTAGCCTAGAAAGCAAACAAAACATAGGAATATACTGACATAAATCCCCATACTATCAATGGGAGAAGACTGGATTAAAAATAAATGTTTACATAGGTTCACATTACAAAGAATGTATCATAGCGTACATGTTGAATGTCTTTTAATCACTACAGTTACAACTTCAATTTCCTCTTTGTGTCCAGATCCCACCTGTTCCTATAGCAGTTACTTTCTAACATCATTCATCCCCCCCTCCAGTGTGCACAGATGTCCTGCCTTTCCAGATGAGGAAATGTTAAAGGTTTTCATGACAAGGGCCATTTCTACTGTGTTCTGAGCCAGTTGCTGGGCCTTTTTACAGCATAGCTGTTACATCCATTCAGTCCACTTAATTCCCTCTGCGTCCTGCATTGGGATGTAGGCGCAGTTAACAAGCTGGTTTTCACACAAACACAGATTTTACATAAGGTCACTATATCCTCTGTAAGGGACACCTCTTGAAATAATATCCCAACATTTGACCTCTTGCTGTCTGATAGCCATACCTCATAAAGTCAGCAGTATGAGGCTGTACTGACACACGGTATTTCCATCATGGTGCATCTGTGAGCATTTCCCAATCTGCTGTTCAGTTAAAGCTTAGTGTGGCAGTAGGTGTGCTCATCACTCAAAGCTTTGAGGATTGACTGATTGAGATGTTTAGGAAGACAGAGTATCTTATTTTCCTGATTTCCCTCCAAATTTCCATCTCTCATTTCCTACTTATCTGGCCCGGTGATTCGTCCCGTTATACACCAGGCCAGGTGGAAGTAATTGTACCAGGACACTAATTGAGCTATCTGTTGGTCCGTCTCAGACTGTTAGAGTAATGTGATCCCACCACAGGACGGCGTGGCAGCCGGCTCCGCTTCCCCTGAATATGGCTGCTGGAGGCCGGCCAGACCAGGAGGCAGTGGAGGGCTGGCAGCGTTTGATTTAGATTGGAGGGAGGATGTCCTATCGTGTCCCTGTGATAATCACTCCGTATCCAGCCACCAAAAACCACAGGCTCTCCACAGACGAGGGATTGCTCTCTTACAAATTCTAAGAAGGGGGTCAGAAGTTTTTTTACAACAAACTGACAGACACACATCTGACATATTACTGATGTGTAAAGCTGTCACTAATGTGTTAACATTTACCCGTTTACACATCCAGCAGACACAGATCAGAAATCCATTCATTTGCAGTCATTTTTTGATGATGTCCTTTTATCGCTGCTTTTCCTTTATTCTTGAGGAAAGTAACAAACTCTTCATCTGTGAGATCGCTTTCTTTACTAACTAGTTTTTTTTTGTTATTGTTTTTTACTTTGTGTGCATTTGGTGCTGGGTAGGCTACAGTAACTTCATCTTAACTTGTTTGCTGTAAACAGCTGAACTGAAAACTAAACCATACAGTAAATGTGATGTGAACTATCCATAAGAATGAAATGATGCTTTAAAGCGCGTATAGCTAATATTTGGCTTAATATTCTCAGTGCTTTTGTAACTACGTTCAACCTCTTTTCACATTACATTACATTACAATTTGAAAAAAACAAAACAAAAAACATTTCTTTGTTGTTGTTTTTTTATACCTCTTTTGGTAAACATTACAGCATATTCCTGAAATGAGATAATCTCACTCATTTATGGGCTGTTAGTACCAGAGACTTTAACTAAGTAGAGCGTAGACATCCACTTTAATAATCTGTTTCAGCAGAGAAAGAGCAAAAGCATCTGCACACTAATTTATCTGCTCCTCCTGTTTGTTTCTTGACAAAGACATTGGCCTGATGTCTGCAGACAGCTGCTAGCTTGTTAGCTGCTAAGCAGGTAGGAACAGATTCAAACACTGTTCAGTCACCTGAACAAAGGCTTCATCTCTACAAAACCGATGATAACAGGTCAAAAAACGCAACCCAAGAACTCTGATTAGTGTGCAATTTTTCTGTAGTCTGTCCCTCTTGGTGAGGCAGTTGTCAAATTTACCGAGATAAGCTGAGCCAGCTAGCCACCTGGAATTCTGGAATTACCACATTCCTGGCAGGTACGCAAATGTACCAATTCACATTTTTTTTACAATATAATTATACTAAAAGTAACCTTTTTGTGCACATTATATAATCACTTAATTTTCATGATGTATACTTTAAAACATACAAAATATCTAATACTATATTAAAAATCAACATATTGCCCAGCTCTATTTAACTAATTTTAAATGACTTAGCTATAACCCTTTTGTTAAACTGGTTTGGATTTAACCGGGGCTCCAACACTTGCAACAAGGCTATACTTAAAGCTAAAGTGCGTAGTTTCTGTCCCCATGAGGAATTCTAAGTAATAACACTGACGTGTTCACATGATGCAACCTTCCGTTATCGCGTTCACGCCCCCACCCCACGAAAGATTAAAAAACATGACGAACTCTTCAGAGGAGGCGATTGTTTTCACTTGAGTTTCTGCGCATGAAAGTCAGCGGACAACACAACCTTCTGAACATAGCCGTACTGAGAAATACAGAGAGTTGTTTGGAGCTGATAGTCTTAAATAGCTTTGTAGCAACTTATTAAGCAATGGCTTGAATGTAACCTAGGTTTATTAATATCAAACAATTGTGCACTAAAGTGTTGCTGTAAAATGCTGTAGGGGTCAGATATAAATATGAGTCAGTATAAATTACACTCTCCACCTGTGCTCTTTGAGTCCCAAGTTCTAAATCATTTTCTCTTTACAGCGACTGTGATGCTCACTGACACTGACAGTTTGCACGGTTTGCAACAATCACTTTTCTCAGGCTGGTCTACATGAATTAATAAACACTAGGAGCTCGGTTCTCTCTGTCCCCCTTGAGGTTTGTCATGGTGCACAGGGTGTAGAATAAAGTATAAACAGTAGGAACTTGCTTGTCAGTGTTTTAAGAAGGGAACAGGCCGCACAGTGACCCAACTCACAGTCACTCTGGTGCAGAGAACCAGAGCCGGCCAGAGGTGAGATAACATTCAGTGTTATCCCGTATCAGGGACCCTCAGTGGCATGCCAGGGCTGACTGACTGACCTCCCCCCATAACTATCACTGATCCCATTGGAGAAACATTATGTAGACAATCACAATATAATATTCTGTTTCATGCCATAAGGCATTGCTTTCAATCTTCAGTAACACTAAAAATAAATATGAATCAATTGTTCCATGATGCTGATTTAAACATTCTAAAAGGGAAGATGGGTACATTTTGTGTAATGTGTGTAATAACAACAGAGTGTACATTTTAATTTCCCCATGTGGGACTAATAAAGGATAAATTATTATTATTATTATTATTATTATTATTATTATTATTATTGTCAAGTTCTGATGTATTTCTTGTGCAATTCCCCACTTCAAAAGGACAGTCCCGCCACATGAAGAGTTTAACTGGATTTCACTCAATAAACAGCCATGGGATCAGTTGTTTGTCTTTTATTAACCATTCCTTGGTGGGCAGTAAACAGGTGAAAAACCTCCAAAGAGAAACGACAAATACAAATTATTACCTGAGTTGACAGCCAAATTAAATAAACAAAATCATTCACATTTTACTCAGATAAACGCATTACTGCTATTCTAAACTGTTCCAATTTTAAACAAATGTAATCAAAATAAATATACCCACCATTTTAAATTAAAAGATAAGAGTCAGTACATTTTTAGCCAAATTCATATTTTAGCCAAATGCAATATAAAATATTCTTTAATAGCACAAAATTAAATTTATTTACTAATCATTCGTTTTAAGCCGTATTGTTCTAATAAATAATTATTATCAGGTATCATTGTAGCCACACAACTAGATATGTCCAAACAACCAAAACAAACATCTGTTGGTATTTTAATTTTCAAACTGTATGTTTTCTTGTATTTTAACCAAGTATCTTTAGCCAAATACCTTTCTGTTTATTGTTAAGATGTCCACAACGTTTAAATTAGTTCTAACCATTTCAAACACATTCTTTCTCAAACAATTGATTTGGCTTCCTTACTTTTCTTTTATACCCCACTTGTTTGATAAAACCAAACAACATTTAAAGTTGCGAATACCACTGCAAAAAAGTCCTATCAAAGTCAACAAAAGTTAAAAGTCTGTGTTTTTCCAGAGCATCATTAGCACTGCACTGCTTATATCAGTCTAGCCAAACATGGCCAATTTGGCGCTTACCGGCTGTCCTTCACAGTTTTGTGGAGGGCTTGGTCTTGCACAATCACCTTGTTCACAAAGATGACATTTCCTTGGTCTTGTGAGTGCTCTCAATGCTCCCTCACTGCAGTTTGAAGACAACATCAGAGCCAGGTACCGGCACGCCCAGATTGCCTGGAAGATTTGTTCCACCTGGTTCACCACTGATTGAATGGGATGAGCTCCCAGGCCGTTTGTCAGCACAATTATTATTATTATTGTTATATTCTGCTATGAATGTCTTGTAATACAAAACAATACATTTGGGCCTCAGCCAGTTAATTGTCAAGCCAAAAGTTCCATATTCCACATTTTTTTAATTCGAACATTGACAGATTTTAGCAAGGTACAACTGGTTGCTGACTGACTGGTTACGTCTTTGTTTTGACCCTCTTGTCTAAGGCAGAACCTGACACCTTCTTGCTTATTTTTCCTCCTTATAAATTGACAGACATTACTGACTCACAGCTGGGCATCAGCCAAGCCACATAATCACTGCAACTGTAGAGTTACAAAAATAGTGGAAGTGTATACTGGCTTTATCTGGTCTCATGACATTCCCTATTGTTGGCTCATGGTGGAACTGAACTTTGCTACCCACTGTTAACAGTCTGACATAAAGTCTGTAAGCTTCTTACATGCTGAGCCAAAATAAATTTACAATCAAGAGAGGTGTGTCCAAAGCTTAGAGTTTTGAAAGTGGACTGTAGTGAAGTAAATTGCTCCTTTTTGACATCACTCTGCTCCACAACTCAGTTGGTTCCAAAGAAAATCCTACTCCAAGTGTGTTCATGTTCGCACTGAGGCATCATCCCTCTGGAATGAGAATATTTGAATGTTTGAGGTTTTTCACTCAAGAAATCACAGAACATGCACAACGTTTTTTCTTTCTTCCGCTTATGTAAAACAGTTCTGCATTTAAATTGCTCCATCTGTTGAACATTTTAACGAATCATTTTTCAGTGCTGTCAAAGTGATTTTTATCAAAGGATGTAAGACAGCATTGTAAGACGGTATTCTTTTCTTGAGGCTAATTAGGTGGGCACAGTCTGTGATTTATATGCTGTGGTTACTTGGAAATGATTGGTCAGAGGCTGTGTAGCTGGCAGCTAAACTGTTTAAAGTGTGTGAATAGGAGCCTTTTTATGCTGGACCTCATCCAAAAACAAACAAATACACAGCAACACTGCAAGAGTACACACCGATTTTTGCTTTTTGTTGTTTAGGAATGTGAATATACTGTAGGTCTTGTTTATGCTAGCCTACCATGTGTGTGTATATTTTTTTTACAGCTGTTGAGGCAGAGTACCTGAATTCGAGATGGTACCAAGGCCAAAATTGATTACTTGCCCATACACATGAGTACAAAGCATACTTGACTTTACATGCATGTAGAAAAGTACTAATCACTTCCACATGCATTCATACTCTCATGCATATACATACAGTACATACGCATGCATGTACATAAATAATTATATACCAGGGTTTCCCTAAGACTTAAAGTAGGTGCAGCACCCAAGTTATTTTGGACCACTTTAGTTGCAAAAAAATCAATGTGAGCGGCAAAATTAATTGAATGACTTTGTGTTATTTAATTACTGGTCTAGCTTTTTATTTGATGCTTTTCTGGACACCCAAGGTCACCTTATAAATTAGTAGCAAGACATGGCAAAGACACACACAAAACACAAGGGAACATGAGACATATGTGACACATGTTAAAATGCAGACTTAGTCTTCCACAAACCGTGTGTGTGTGTGTGTGTGTGTGTGTGTGTGTGTGTGTGTGTGTGTGTGTGTGTGTGTGTTATGGCTGCATGATTATGGCCAAAATGATAATCCAGATGAATTTGATCAAAATTGTGATCACCATTATTCTCACAATTATTTGTTGATTTTAACCCAAACTATTTTTATTGTCACATAGACTCAGAGAGACGGCTGACTCATTATGAACGGGTCCAGCACGGGTCGAACGGCGGATACACACGTTGTGTGTATGAAATGTCTGCATCGTCACTGCGCTGCATTTTTATTAAATATGATATTCTGGCCATGGGTCACATCTCTGGCCCAGGTCCAGCAGCTCAGTCTCACATGCTATTACTCTACCAACTGAAGTTAGTTGCATTCAAAAACTTCTTCTGCGTTCTTCGCCGTGGCGGCCGCGATAGCAGAGTTACCAGCGGAAACACTGGTACAAAAACAGGTTTTCCCCTCATACTTAACAATATACAGCTGTGTTTATAACAATTAAAACTGTAGACAAATGTCAGAACTGTGGACCGGCGGCCGCTGTGTGGCGGGGCTGCTCGGAGAGTAAGAGGAGACAGTAGAGGAGAGATCAGACACAGGCACGGCTTCACAGAAAAAAATTGGTCATGTAACGCAAAATTAAACCATATCCATAAAAACAGCACTGCAGCGGATAAGAGGTCATTATGTGCTTCCTAGAGGAAAAACGTTACTCGCGCCCTAGAGCCTGTGAGCTAACAGAAGCTAACTAGCACCGCCACCGACTAGCTAGCACTGGTCACTGCTGTTGTCTGAATAACATGGACGGGACAAAATGCTGCTTTTACTCGTAAACTGGTAAACCTTGAGCCTGACTTATAAACAACTGCTATCTGTTGAATTTTCCTCCAGTTACTCTGTCCTCTGTGACTGTCTACATCTTGAAACCATGCTGCGCGATGCATACAGTAAGGAAAATAAGTATTTGAACACCCTGCTATTTTGCAAGTTCTCCCACTCATGGAGGGGTCTGAAATTGTCATCGTAGGTGCATGTCCACTACGAGGGACATCAGGTTTCTGGGCTGTTGCTGAGAAACACTGAGTTTGAGCTCGCTCCAAAAATTTTCTTTTGGGTTTAGGTCTGAAAACTGGCTAGGCCACGCCAGAACCTTGATATGCACTCCTCGGTTATCCTGGCTGTGTGCTTTGGGTCATTGTCATGTTGTAAGACCCAGCCTCGACCCATCTTCAATGCTCTAACTGAGGGAAGGAGGTTGTTCCCCAAAATCTCGCAATACATGAACCCAGTCATCCTCTCCTTAATACAGTGCAGTCGCCCTGTCCCATGTGCAGAAAAACACCCCCAAAGCATGATGGGACCACCCCCATGCTTCACAGTAGGGATGGTGTTCTTGGGATGGTACTCATAATTTTTCTTCCTCCAAACACCGTTAGTGGAATTAGGACCTAAAAGTTCTATTTTGGTCTCATCTGACCACAGGACTTTCTCCCACAACCCCCCTGGATCATCCAAATGGTCATTGGCAAACTTCAGATGGGCCCTGACATGTGCTAACAGGTCTTTGAGGGTCAGAATTGTACAGCGAGGAAAATAAGTATTTGAACACCCTGCTATTTTGCAAGTTCTCCCACTTAGGAATCATGGAGGGGTCTGAAATTACTATCGTAGGTGCATGTCCACTGTGAGAGACATAATCTAAAAATAAAATCCAGAAATTACAATGTATGATTTTTTAACTATTTATTTGTATGATACAGCTGTAAATACGTATTTGAACACCTGTCTATCAGCTACAATTCTGGCCCTCAAAGACCTGTTAGTCTGCCTTCAAAATGTCCACCTCCACTCCATTTATTATCCTAAATTAGATGCACCTGTTTGAGGTCGTTAGCTGCATAAAGACACCTGTCTACCCCATATAATCAGTAAGAATCGAACTAGTAACATGGCCAAGACCAAAGAGCTGTCCAAAGACACTAGAGACTAAATTGTACACCTCCACAATGCTGGAAAGGGCTACGGGGACATTGCCAAGCAGCTTGGTGAAAAAGCTCCACTGTTGGAGCAATCATTAGAAAATGGAAGAAGCTAAACATGACTGTCAGTCTTCCTCCGACTGGGGCTCCATGCAAGATCTTAACCTTGTGGAGTCTCGATGATCCTAAGAAAGGTGAGAAATCAGCCCAGAACTACACGGGAGGGGCTGGACAATGACCTGAAAAGAGCTGGGACCTCCGTTTCCAAGGTTACTGTTGGTAATACAATAAGACGTCATGGTTTAAAATCCTGCATGGCACGGAAGGTTCTCCTGCTTAAACCAGCACATGTCAAGACCCGTCTTAAGTTTGCCAATGACCATTTGGATGATCCAGAGGAGTCATGGGAGAAAGTCATGTGGTCAGATGAGACCAAAATAGAACTTTTTGGTCATAATTCCACTAACCGTGTTTGGAGGAAGAAGAATGATGAGTACCATCCCAAGAACACCATCCCCACTGTGAAGCATGGGGGTGGTAGCATCATGCTTCTGGGGGGGCTTCTGGGCGACTGCACTGTATTAAGGAGAGGAGGACCGGGGCCATGTCTCGCGAGATTTTGGGGAACAACCTCCCTCCCTCAGTTAGAGCATTGAAGATGGGTCGAGGCTGGGTCTTCCAACATGACAATGACCCGAAGCACACAGCCAGGAGAACCAAGGAGTGGCTCTGTAAGAAGCATATCAAGGTTCTGGCGTGGCCTAGCCAGTCTCCAGACCTAAACCCAATAGAGAATCTTTGGAGGGCTCCGTGTTTCTCAGCGACAGCCCAGAAACCTGACTGATTTAGAGAAGATCTGTGTGGAGGAGTGGGCCAAAATCCCTTCTGCAGTGTGTGCAAACCTGATGAAAAACTACAGGAAACGTTTGACTTCTGGAATTGCAAACAAAGGCTACTGTACCAAATATTAACATTGATTTTCTCACGTGTTCAAATACTTGTTTGCAGCTGTATCATACAAATACATAGTTAAAAAATCATACATTGTGATTTCTGGATTTCTTTTTTTAGATTAGGTCTCTCACAGTGGACATGCACCTACGATGACAATTTCTGACTCCATGATTTCTAATTGGGACAACTTGCAAAATAACAGGGTGTTCAAATACTTGTTTTCCTCACTGTATGTACAGTACATATATGTGGGTATATGAATGAGTGTATGCATGTATGTGCACTGCAGCTTGGTACTGGTATATATGTATGTGCAAGTGAAGTAATTCAATTTTATCATGAGTAACTGAGTCATGATTTCTGGAAAGAGAATGACTGACTGAGTTTTTCAAAAGCATTTTGGGCACTACATGCGGAGCGTCATCTAGTTCCATTATATTGGAGAGAAGGCAGGCTTCTCTAGGGCAGATGCTTCCAACAGTGGACATCTCACACCACAAATATCTAGATTGATAAATAGCACTAGAGGTAAGAGGAAGAATATGTCATTTTGAACTGTCCCTTTAAGGTGTATGACAGTTTCACCTGAGAATCCTCCGGCAAAGGCATTAATATAAAGTTTAGTGATGGGTCTCGTGCATTAATAGCACCCCTGAATCACTGGATGCTCCATTATCAGGATGTGTTGTGTGTAAATAATTTATCCAAAAGTAAATTTTTCTTTCCCTCACTTTGTGATATAGAGCAAAGATCGGATCCGGACCCAACATGTTATTTTTGAGTTAGTGTTCATCTGTTACGTGAGGTTGGAATTATACCGCAAAGATACAAATCAACCTCTCTGTGGATAGACACAGAGAAGGGTGTTATAGGTAGCCGTAGTAATTGTGAAAACTACCTCTCAACTGATTGCATTTTTGACTGTCATCTAATGAATCCACTATTGTTTCTGCTCTACTTCCTGTCTTCCTATACCCAAAATCCAATACAGTAGAAAAGAACAGAGACAGCAATGCATGTTTGCATATGTGCAGCGAGAGAAGCATGTTCCAGCAAGAACCTGTGGAGGCCCCATGCATTGACTTTCTTACTCTGCCGTGACACCATGACTTAAAGTAATAAATTAACTTTAAGTCATTGGCCAAGCAATAAAGAGGTAGGGAAAAACATTGAGACACTGCTCTTGATGAAGCTGAAGAAGAACTAAGTTTTTCTACGATTTTATGGTAAACCTGTAATTTTAAACCTGTAAGATGCAAGTCTGTTCTTGCCTTCCAAACAAATAGACCTGCTTAGAGGTTTTAAGACGGCTCTCATTTCCTGGTTAGATTCAGAACCGTCAACACTTGGTTACTGTCTCTGATGTGGAGAAATCATGGTGAATGATGGAATTTATGTAACCTCAGTGCAATGGAGAATTTATGTGAACCATATGTCTCATAAACACAAAACCACTTTCAAAAAGATCACAAATGACTTACATATGATCGTCCTATCAGAGTTTTTCCTAGATTATTAACTTTGCTCTGACTTTAAACTACAAGCATGTACTTTTCTGGATAATCGTCAATAAGGAAAATGTTAACTCGGTATCCAAAACTGATTTTTTTTTTTTTCATTGTCGGACATCCATTCACTAACTTCACCAGCAGAGCTCTTTAACTGTCATGTAAATCAAAGTAGTTCCGGCAAATAGCTTTGTTGTAAGTATTGAAGTAGAGTAAACATATAATTACTGCATAATTTTTACTACTTGTCTGCATGTTTCTCTGGAGGCTTTTGTATTATTTAGTTTTACAATGGTGGATCATCATGAAGGCTTCCATTTGTTACACATATTATCACTTTTCCTCATAAGGAGGCGACTGATGAGATTTATGGAAAGGATCAGAACATGGCACCGTCACCAAAAAAAGACTAGATGCTTGGGGACATTTAAAGAAGATCACATACAGCTGTTGTCTGTGTTTGTGATTTTCAGTACTCTTTCCCCGATGCACTGTATTAGGTTCGGTTTATGTCCTTGGTTGGTGCTCAATCTTTTTCCCCCACTTAAATATTATTATTTGTCTCGAACAATCAACAATGTTGCAAAAGAAAACTAAATCAGGATTTAACAAAGACCAAAATCTAAAATATTAAAAAAGGATAAATTTGAGGAGCAGGCGGAAGCAGATAGCTTATTCACAATATTATCTTAATACAAAACAAATAGCTATGCAACACAGCATACAATCTTTCAGCTCTTCCAATAACTTACAATAATACAACTATAAAGGGTTAACCGTGCAACATATGGGGATATTGTTGTTATCGAAGGCTTTTACACTGCCCTGTCCAAAATGTTGGCTTGGGTTTAGTAAAAGGTAATGGTTTATCCAGTTTAACCAGTGTCATACGTGCAACTTTGTTGTTAATTCTTATTAGCCAATTGTATCATTCTGAACAACTAAACTAATATGTTGTACAGTGAGGAAAATTTGAACACCCTGCCATTTTGCAAGTTCTCCCACTTAGAAATCAAGGAGGTTGCTGAAATTGTCATCGTATGTGCATGTCCACTATGAGAGACATAATCCAAAAAAAATCCAGAAATCACAATGTATGATTTTCTAACTATTTGTTTGATACAGCTGCAAATAAGTATTTGAACACTTGTCTGTCAGCTACATTTCTGACCCTCAAAGACCTGTTAGTCTGCCTTCAAAATGTCCACCTCCACTCCATTTATTATCCTAAATTAGATGTACTTGTTTGAGGTTGTTAGCTGCATAAAGACACCTGTCCACCCCATACAATCGGTAAGAATCCAACTACTAACATGGCCAAGACCAAAGAGCTGTCCAAAGACACTACAGACAAAATTGTTCACCTCCAAAAGGCTGGAAAACCCTATGTGGAAATTGTCAAGCAGCTTGGTGAAAAAAGGTCCACTGTTGGAGCAATCATTAGAAAATGGAAGAAGCTAAACATGACTGTCAATCTCCCTCGGACTGGGGCTCCATGCAAGATCTCACCTTGTGGTGTCTCAATGATCCTAAGAAAGGTGAGAAATCAGCCCAGAACTACAGGAGAGGAGCTGGTCAACGACCTGAAAAGAGCTGGGACCACCGTTTCCAAGGTTACCGTTGGTAAAACACTAAGACGTTATGGTTTGAAATCCTGCATGGCACGGAAGGTTCCCCTGCTTAAACCAGCACATGTCAAGGCCCGTCTTAAGTTTTTTCAATGACCATTTGGATGATCCAGAGGAGTCAGGGGAGAAAGTCATGTGGTCAGATAAGACCAAAATAGAACTTTTTGGTCATAATTCCACTAACCGTGTTTGGAGGAAGAAGAATGATGAGTACCATCCCAAGAACACCATCCCTACTGTGAAGCATGGGGGTGGTAGCATCATGCTTTTTCTTTTTTTTCTGCACATGGAACAGGACGAGTGCCCTGTATTAAGGAGAGGATGACCGGGGCCATGTATTGCAAGATTTTGGGGAACAACCTCCTTCCCTCAGTTAGAGCATTGAAGATGGGTCGAGGCTGGGTCTTCCAACATGACAATGACCCGAAGCACACAGCCAGGATAACCAAGGAGTGGCTCTGTAAGAAGCATATCAAGGTTCTGGCGTGGGCTAGCCAGGCTCCAGTCCTAAACCCAATAGAGAATCTTTGGAGGGCTCCGTGTTTCCCAGCGACAGCCCAGAAACCTGACTGATCTAGAGAAGATCCGAGTGGAAAAGTGGGCCAAAATCCCTTCTGCAGTGTGTGCAAACCTGATGAAAAACTACAGGAAATGTTTGACTTCTGTAATTGCAAACAAAGGCTACTGTACCAAATATTAACATTGATTTTCTCAGGTGTTCAAATACTTATTTGCAGCTGTATCATAATAAATAGTAAAAAATGTGTATATTGTTATTTCTGGATTTTTTTTTTTTTTTTGATTGTCTCTCACAGTGGACATGCACCTACGATGACAATTTCAGACTCCTCCATGATTTCTAAGTGGGAGAACTTGCAAAATAGCAGGGTGTTCAAATACTTACTTTCCTCACTGTACATGGTAAACATTAAACCTTAGCTTTCGTCATTGTGAGCATGTTACAATGCTCTCACAGAGAGTGTACGGCTGAAGACTTGTTCAGGTTAATTAACTCAGCAAATGTTGCTGGTCATTTATATTTACAGCATTACAGTGAGCATACCAGCAGACTACACTAAAAAGTTTGTCTGGATAAATGGGACAAAGACTGCGCTAACCCTGAAAGTGTGTATTCACATTTTTCCAGATACATGAGTAAAACATCTGTTTCCCTTTTGTTGGACACAAAACATACATGACTGGCACCCCCCTTCCTCCTTACCCACTTCCCATCATAATGGCTTGGTCCTTTTGATTATAGTGTTGGAAGAAAAGCACCGGGGTGTTTTCCATGTTCCTAAGTTTTCCTGAGGGCACAGCGTTGGCACATGAAATGTTCTTTCATGAACACTAGCGCACAAGTGGGGCTTAATAACGACCATCAGATCATTAGAGCAGTAAGCGTGTGAGAACATTTTCCACTTCCTGAGGATACCATACTTCTCATTTAGATATAGCATCAGCAGTCTCACACACTTCTTGGTATGAGAGTGGAGATTGTGGATTCTTTGATTGATGCTAATTACCTTGTTATGGTATAGTGCAATTTGTAAATTGTTAGAAGCTTGGGTAATTGCATGCCTGATAAAAGAGATTTGGTTGGTTTCTGTGAACAATGGACATCTGATACCTAAGCATCAGATGTACTGTACATATTTCTGACGATTGATCTATTTTGGCAGAACACGGTATTACCGTGACTAATAAAAAATGATGAGGCAAGACTCAGACGGCGTCACCAAACAGTTGGCTTGTGCCTCCGGCGTTCAGAAACTGAATACCAAACACTGATACTAAAACACCTCTCCCTTCTCATTAGGGAGGAACCCCAAACGCTCCCAAACTGCAGAAGTTCTGTTCTTCTTCGAGACCAGGTCACTCGGTGCGCAACTACACATAAGCATTTTAAGGCATTAAATAAATGATATTAAATATTTAGTCCTTGTCTACTATATAAGTGCATTACATTTTTTTTAAATAATCATACTGAAAGTGATACCGTTGCTGTGTTTCAGACCCCGTGGTATACCGTATTACCGCCCAACCTTACATCAATATGGTCTTGGCTTGGACTGTTTTGAGTAAAATGGATGTTTCTACCTTTTTTGAGGTCATTGTTTCTACATCAATACTGATGGTATTTAGCAGAATTGTCTTGTGTGTGATTACATATCACACACAAGACAAGTGCTGTGCTTGTCCTAGTGCTTAAATAATTTGTCACTGTTAGCAGAAACCTTGTATCTCCATAAATCACAGAACCGTCACACCTTTCACACAAATGAAGTGTATCATTAGTTCAAGCAGACCACCTAGTTGCTTTTGCATTACCAGATTGATTCAGCCACTTGATTCATGCTTCACCATACGTGGCTCATCCACCAGCTGTGTGGCTTTCAGCGAAGTAATAACAGTAATCATACCTACCTTCATACTTTCATGCCAATGGCATTTGCAGCTGCAACTCGTACACCTCAGAGTCCCTTCTTTTATTCTCAGCCCACAGCGAGTTTTAGAGACAGAGTAGACATGGGATGTTTGCTGTCATCCTAAAGAAGCTGTTCCTTTCATGTAACATAAAATTCCAAACTAGAATAGCCTAGATATATTTGCCATTAGTGGAATAAGCATTAATAACAGTTTTTCATCAGCTTGTCTGTTGGCATAGTGATCTCACTTTGAAGCTTGATGCAGCTTTGGGAAATCACTGCAAAGTAAGATATGTACAGACTAACCATTAGACAGGGCAGTGATTCCTTTTTAAAATTGTAATCTTTTCTTCTTCACATTTGTTAAAAAGAAAATACAGCCATTATTGGCTTTTATCGGTTGGCCTTATATTTATGACAATTGCAAGATCAAAAATGTCATTCATGTGGTCATGTATACCATTGCAATTGATGTGATTTAACCAAGCATCGCCCCAACTTGAATGTGATGCTCAGAGCTGTGTTGTTTTGTTGCTCTGATTGGTTGTCTGTTCAACTGTGTCCTGAGGCATTGAGAGGAAAAAGAAGCACAATTTGCGAATTAGTCTGACAAGTAACACTACTTCAAATGTAAACTAAGCTTGGTGGCGTGCTCCATTAACGCTAGCATCAGCAGGAATGGTTGGCATACATAGTCCTCAAAATCTAATCGCCCCAGGATTAAGCAGAATTCATTGACTTCATTCTGTATGTTTCTGTTGAGAAAACAACATTAGCAGCAAATTGTGAGATTAAAATCGGAAATTGGACCGGGCAAAGTTCTGTTCATCATCTGAGATCTTTGTGAACTAAGATAATTAAAGGGGTCTGTCATTTACTTGCTATTGTGACTCTGAGCCCCTTGTTTACCTGAGTAGCAGACTTTTTGACCTCACATTCCACACGGCTGGGTAACGAAAGGTTAAAAGTGCAAAGCAAACCCTTATTCAAATCATTTCCTCTAAGGGGTTTTTGTCCATATATCTTTGAGGATTCCTGGAAGGCTGATGTGGTTGAAATGTTTAGTGTAACAACAGATAGATTTAACTCCTTGTAGATTTTTTACCAGATATGTTCCCCTAATGCCATTCCTCGGGGCAGCAGAGTGCGAGCGGCTATGCTGCTCTTTGTAGACAAGTGATTTCTCTGGCACTGCTGTCAATGGAGTGTTAAGAGCAAACAGGTCTCTTAAGAGCTGACGGACATCAGTTCATTAATGAAAGTGCTTGAGAGATCCGCTTAAGCAGTCCAAATATCGTGTGTGCCCTTTGGAAAATCCAAAATGTTCATGTTTAAGTGCTGCTATTGTAATTTTTAGGCGCCCTACTGCCCATGATCACTCTAACATGTCAAAAAGATATTTCCACTTGCATGTTACTAAAATGCACCTTCTCTGTTAGCCTCTTCAGGTTGACAGAACCCACCTGTGTACAGGACATGCTGAGTCCCGACGGCCACTTTCCTCTCACATAATGGGGAAGTTAGGAATGAGCTCAGTCAGTCCCCAGGTTAAAGTCTGATCAGTATATAACAAAACCAGCCTTAGAGTGGTGACTCACTTTCTTGTTAAAGCGCAGAGTTCCTCAACAGAACCCACCTGTGTACAGGACAGGATGCAAGGCAAATTACCTGTTCCCATAAAGTAAAAAGAAAATACTTTCCTAAAACTTGCTTCTACTGATGTGAAAAACGCCAGTGGGTGAGCAGTACAATGTTAGGCACTATAGTGCACCATAGGAAAAAAAGTCTTTAAATAGAATGGAATTAGAAGCAGCCCTGTGCAGCTTTTAATGGCAATGGCCCCGTCAGTGGTTTTCTGCTTTTCAGGAATGCCATCAATAGTCTGTTCACAGCATGTTAAGTTCCTAAGAAGAATGATTTGGTATGGTTGCCTTCAGGTGGTTGACGTCTGAGTTCCCCAATTTTTAAACGGTGTAGATCAAACACAGCGAGCCAGAAGTATGTGGACACCCGCGATTACACCCTTTACTCATTTTCAAACCGTGGGCATTGATCTATAACTGGAAAAGGCTTTCCACCAGATTTTGGAACATGGCTACAGGGATTTGCTTCTATTTAGACACAAGACCAATAGTGAGGTCCAGCACTGATGTTGGGTGATCAGATCCAGTTTGTCCCAAAGATGCCAGATGAGGTTAAGTCAGGACTCCTCTCTTTCAGGAACCTTTTTCTTCATGAATCTGGCTTTTTGTACAGAGGCATTCTCATGTTGAAACAGGAAAGCGTCTGTTCTGTAGCTAAAATATCATTGCAGGCTTTAGCATAGAAATTCCCCTTCATTAGGGCCTATCCTAGAGCTGGCCAAATGCATCAAAAAGTTACAGAAACCCTTCATTTTGACTCTAATGATGCTGCTATGACATTAATTAGATAGATGAAAGATTAAGTTCTGTTTCTTAACTCCCTCTCGGTCTGTAATAAAAACTGTTTTGAATCACTTTGATGTCTCACTACATATTTGCATGCACTGGGTTCTTATACAAGCACATTATACACTACTCTAATATTGTAGGATGAATGATCTGTGCTTGTTTGAGATGATATTTAATGTCTGCATGATGTTGAGATGTAAAAAAGCCTTTTGAGGGTGCCTGGGTAGATCTCCTGGTAGAGCGTGCATCCATCTACAGAGGCTCAGTCCTCGCCGCAGAAGCTGCAGGTTTGGTTCCGACCTGCGAGTCAGAGTTTGTTGCATGTTGTCCCCCCCACTCCTTTCATGCCTAAGCTGTCCTATCAAATAAATGTCAAAAAGAAATCACCAAAAAAGAAAAGCTTTTTTTATAACTTAAGTTGTGTTTTCTCCCTACAGATGAGGTGAACATTCTGCAGGAGCTTTCTCTTCACATGTCAAACAATAGTAATGTCTCAGTGACTGTGGACGACAACGGGTGTCCAGTCCTACAAGTGGGACAGTACTCCACCTTGGCTCTCTCTTTTCAACAGCTCCTCACTGACAGGTACGCTTTCCTCTACATCGCTGTATGTTAAAGCAACTATTAATAATGCCATTCTAATGTTTGTTAGGTTTTGGTAACTCATAATCTTTTAAATAGTACCCCCCAGTTAGTCAGTTAAACATTTTCACTGTAAGATATCTTACCAGTGGTATCCTTTTGTTTTGAGTAGTCTCGCATTGCCAGACCTTCCTCTAAAGTGCTTCATAAGAGGGTCTGGCTCGTCCACACATCATTCTGGGATGGGAGAAAAACTTGCTCTGGTTTATTGGCATTTCCTTAAACCAATCAAAATTGTCTTGGGTGGCGCTGAGCACCCTACGGATCAATGCCCGCTCTGCAAAATAGCCTTGTACGTTCAAAAGTTGTTTAGTCATGAAAGAGAAAACTCAGATTGAACTAAAGGTCTAGCTAGCTGTCTGGATTTACCCTGCAGAGGTCTGAGGACCATTAACCATAGTCCTCATAAATTGGCCGGAGTTTAAAATGCCAGCACAAAAATAAAGCAGAAGGCAATGGCTATCCAGCCTAAATTAGTGAAATCTGGCGCAATTTGTGAAAGTGGAACATCGTGGATATATTTTGAGTAGCAAATGTATGGCTACATGGTGTTTGTCTGTTTGTGTTTAGGTTTGCCGATGAATTCAGTTTACTGGTGCAGCTGCGGAGTCCCCAGAGAGATGAACGCAGTGTCTTCACCATGCTGAGCCCCGACGGCCACGTTATGGTGCAGCTGCGTATCAGTGCTTACGCCATCATCTTCATAGGAACACAGCAGCGACACTATGAGTGAGCCCACTTTTTGTTTCCTTTCCCTATTTTAGAGCCAAATTAATACAAATCAAGTGAAAGTTAAGTATGTATTGATTGTTGGAACATCTCTTGAGCAGATTCAAGAAGCATTTCTTCATGGATTGTTGCTAAAATTGTTTAAAATCTAACCCCAGTCTAGGGGTGCCTAGGACACAACATGAATAAAAAAGACCCCATCTTGCCCGTCTCCCAAGTAGCCACACAACTAGTTTTAATAAGACAAACGTATTTATTTGACATTAATTAAAACTCTTAATTAAACAGATATATGAAACTTAAATAAGGCTTTAGGGTAGCCTTACCACTAAAATAACAAACAAAACAACCCAAACAAAACCACCATGTCTAGAAAGTAAAATATTAACCTAATGCCTAACCTACCCAAAAGATGGCCAAAGGAATGACAATGACTTACCTTCCTAACTAAATAAACAAGAGGAAAACTAAAATAACCCACCTGGCGTTCCACCCTTACTACTGAAACGAAAAGTATCTAATCTAACAACAACTAAACAAAAACAAAGTGTGGCCGGTCGAAAGAAGAGGAGGATGAGGAATGCCTGCTGCCCGATGACGGCCACCATCTTGCCTCTAAATGTCCGGTGATCAACAGCTGCAGCCAATCATGTGTTGGGCATGTTTTCTTCCACCAGTCGTCTCAAAGCTATGGCACAGCGCTATTTGCATGTGAAAACGCAATAAAACAAGACACATGCGCACACACAGCCAAACACAAACAAATATAAGAGCAGTTGTAACACTACCAGACAAACAAGTAAATGCTTTTTACTTGTAATGCCTTACCTATCATCAGAGCCTGATCGATATATATATATATATATATATATTTTTTAAATATTCATTCATCAGAATGATTCTGATAAATGAATATTTAAAAAATAAAAACGGACTGTTAAGCATGGTCTGAGCTTGGCATTGCATAGTTTGTCCACCAGAGGGCAATCTACAATGTCCCTGTTAGCAACACAGATTTTTGTGTGTTTTTGTTCAAAGGACATTAAGTGTCATATCTCAAGTTTGTATTTTTATACGTTTTATTTATCAGAACTTTAATATATTTTGATGTTCCTCTGTTCTTTTGTGACAATAAAACTTATTATCATTATTTTTGTTAGGGAAATCTGTTTGGGTTTTGAAACTTGTTTCTGGATTTTTTTTTTAGTAAGACAGTATATTGGCCGATTTTTAAATAACCAAATATTCGTATAAGTATTGGCCTGAAAAATCCTTTATCGGTCGGGCTGTACCTATTATCCAATTAATCAATATGTCAAAAGGTGATTACAACATCCAGCTCAGGTAGTTGAGGCCCACTTGTACCCATTCCTGCTTCTTGGCTGAAGTGTATGAACATTTGTCTGCTAGATGGAGGAGAGCCCTGTGGAAGTGTATTTGTTTGCAGCATGTGTGTTTTGTTTGACTGTGATTTGTGTTTGGCCGTCTCTTTGGTGAAATGATTTATAAGTCGTCTTTTGGCAGGTTTCTCATCTTCATGAACCACAGACCTCAAAGCAATTCATCACTGCAAGACAGCAGGCAGAACTTGGCCAAAAGAGAGACACATATATACTACACTTATCTTTTACTGTTGGCACATGTTTTATTTTTTTTATCAGCATGTCTGCTGGTGGCTACCACCTACAATGTCCGGTTGGGTCTAGAGCCCAGCTTGATTATTAGAGGACAGTAGTGGGTCTTCTAGACATTAAAAATTAATATTTCATAATTTAAAGGGGAACTCCCCCGATTGTGCATACGTGAGAGAGAAAAAAATCTATGAAGTTTCTGTGGCTCCAGAGGGGGCCATCAAAGTCTGATCAAGGAAAACCAATAAAAGAAATTTGATTAGCAATAAAATAAACATTGCAATTTTGAAAATGGAAAAAAATCTCTCTTACTCATTTAGTTAGAAAAAAGTAATCTTACGAGAACTCCTGAGCCCTCCCTCCTCATCTCTGCTACAGGCTAGAGGCTTGAGGCTGTAATTTAGTTTCAGCAAAACCTTGTTTACTATTTTAATCAATCTCTAAAACAGTTTCAGCCTTTTTTAATATTAAATGAGGGTTCTATCTAAACCGATAGATCAGCTATGTTTGCATACATAGATTTATTTCTGCCAGCCCAACCCAATATCAAATTCTACACAACAGAACCCCTGGAGCTGTCATATGGATGTTACAGTCAAAGTTTAGTCTCTTAGACCTACAGCCCAAACCTTGCTATTCAGTGAAAGAACAGTTTCATAAGTTCAGAGAAATAAAAAAGGTTTGAACTTTCACTTATACAGCTGTATTCCAACAGTCAGAGGGCCCAAGTCTGATTTAAATTGATCTTCTAGATGAATCCATGCAGACCCTCATCTCAACACACAAACCAAAGATGTGATTACATAGACCCATATGTCTCTCTGTCAGGTTCCCAGTCAGCGGTCTGTCTGATGGAAAGTGGCACCATGTGGCCGTCAGTGTGTCTGCCAAACGGCTGGCGCTGTATGTGGACTGCTCTCTGCTGGAGCGTGTGGACTGGGTGTACCACGGCATGGGGATCAGCAGCGATGGACTGCTCATGGTTGGAGGCATCATCGGGGGCTTTGAGACCCCATTTGAAGTAAGTGGCTTCTATCCATGTACATCATCTAATATTAATCTTGCCCTTTCTTTCTAAACATTTACAAGATGCCCAGAAGCTGATTTAATTAATTTTTTCTTTTTTCTTTAAATCTTTTCGAATTTTGAAATGTGTCTGTGTAATAACAACTATTATATGACCAGATTGTTGTGCACTAGCCAGGTGATATTTAACCAACTGGTGCCTGGTTATAAGCCACATTTGTATAGTGTAGTCTAGTTCCTTCAAATTTAGACCGAAAGGACATGCTTATCCTTGCGGAAGAGAGAACACACAAGTAGATTTTCCAGCCCCATGGCTCTGTTCACCACATTCCCTTTTCATCACAGACAAAGTGTAGCCCCTAATACTTAGAAACTGTGTGTTTGTTTTTGTAAAGTATGCGTAGAAAGCCCTGCAACCTGTTCAAACCACAACCTCAATTACCTCCCAAGCACCAGTGTTACATCAAATTACAGAGGAAACACTGATGAGTGTTTGGACAGAGGATGAGTTCAGCAACCTCAATCCCCTCCTTGTTCTTCAGGCAACACAAAGACATCGCACCTCACTTAACGTTATGGTTAAACAAACCCGGATGTCTTTGGGCTATAGGAGGAAACCCATGAGAAGAACAATTCATGTAAACCTTACATTTCTGTTGTATACTAGTAACCAAGCAATGGGCACGCGCTCCAAACGGACAATGCACGAGTTAAAAAACACAAATCTGGACTTGCTTCATAAAGCCTACATTACTGTTGTTGTCTGGTATAGTAATTCAATTTTAAGTGCAGAATAATATATTAAGCCTCCAATTCATTCATTTCAATGGTCCTTGAATGGTTCATCTCAAGGGCAAAACTGAAACTCTTCCATTAAAGGCTGATTTTGAAGGTCCATAATGGACCTGGCTTCACATGTTGTGGACATGCTGTCAATAGGGGTGCATCTGGATTTGTTCTTAGCACCAGCTAAAATGGATACTCCATTGCCTGGTTTCCCCTGGTGATAGCTTTTTACTGAGCTCCAAGGACGGAGCACTTCCACACTCAGAGGTGGCGACAGTTTTGTCTCTGGACAATCTTTTGTGTTTGGCAAGGCTAAACCACACATTACTCCTACTCCACTGCAGCCCGACTGGGACACATTCTGCTTTATTTTAAGGGATTTAATTTAAGATCAAAGTAGGATTTGAATATGATTGGCATAGTTAAAAACAGGTTGTATGTGTTGTGCATCTGTTTGTCTGTTTCATAAAATAATCACTTGCCACCTAAATTATCAAAAATAATTTCCTATATGAAATTATGCAGCAGATGTTTGTGTTTAGCAGACATGTGTTTTTGCTCCCTTGCTATTTTTAGGGTAGTTCTAGCAGAGGTGCCAGAGGTTTGGTTTTCTACAGACAACACAACATGAAACTTATTTTTTCTAAATACCTCAGTTACTGCTTTAAATACAAAAATAACACTTGCGGGCGCCCGGATAGCTCAGTTGGTAGAGCGGGCCCCGGTTCAACTTTGACCTGCTGGCCTTTGCTGCATGTCATTCGCCCCTCTCTCTTGGCTTTCATGTCTTCAGCTGTCCTGTCAAAATAAAGTCCTAAAATGCCCAAAAATTAATCTTAAAAAAACAAAAACAACTTAAGATGGAGTTCCTTGAAAAATGAATGTCTCTTTACACTTGTCTTAGGGTTTGATTTAAGGATGTAAAATCAAAAAGGTTGTTAAATTTTACCCAATGAGTGTTATTTGTGCATATAACCTGTTATGAAGTCCCCCTTTTCCCACCAGGCCGACGGCCCCTGGCTAATTATATCAAAGGTTCAGACCCTTTCCTGCCTACTCAAAGCACTTTTACTTATTCCAGGTACCTTTCACTCACATTCATACACTTCAAATCAGATTGCAAGGCCTGGGATTGATTGAAATGCTCTACTGCCTGAACTACAGCAGGCTTAGGAAGAAGACCATTCACCAAATGAATAGTTGCCAAATCACCAGAGTCACCAGGCCACGACATAGATTTCTGAAAACACTGACTGTTTTTCACGGACTGAAAGACCCAAGTGGACCCAGAGCATTCTGGGAAACACAGCTGATTAACAGCTGATTGGTTCAGAATCTACTCAACATGATGATGTTTTATGTAAACTTTTTATTGTTTTTTGATCAGACTAAAGGCTCCTGGAAACGGCTGGAAACTGTTCGACTTCTCTCGTCCACTTTACAGGCGAGGCGCATTTAATCTCGAAAGAGCCTATTGACACTGCGATAGAGATTCATCAGCTCTGATTGGTTGTTTTCAATAAGCCAATAAAAACACCAGGAGGAGGCCGAGGAATGTGATTTCTTTTTTTTTCTTTTTTTTTCTTTTTTTACAGATCTGATTAATGTAGTACTGTCAGGATATAGGTAAAGTTTGAGCTGATGATGAACATTTCATTTTTAGAAAATGTTGTAACTGTAGCTTTGACCTAAATGTATTTTCTTAGTTATGATATTGAAATCACTATATATATATATATATATATATATATATATATATATATATATATATATATATATATATATAAAAAATATAGTGAGGAAAATAAGTATTTGACCACCCAGCTATTTTGCAAGTTCTCCCTCTTAGAAATCATGGTGGGGTCTGAAATTGTCATCGTAGGTGCATGTCCACTGTGAGAGATATAATCTAAAAAGAAAAATCCAGAAATCACAATGTATGATTTTTTAAAACTATTTATTTGTATGATACAGCTGCAAATAAGTATTTGAACACCTGAGTTAATCAATGTTAATATTTGGTTATTTCAGCCCACTTCATGATTTCTAAGTGGAAGAACTTGCAAAATAGCAGGCTGTTCAAATACTTATTTTCCTCTCTGTATATATGGAAGTTAACTGATCTGTTGTAATCTGATGTAGAGCAACCTTTTCAAGGTGTATGTCAAGATACATACGTTTCCTGTATTCTCAAAAATGTAACTGTACATCAAGCAATAACTTTCTTTTAAATATCTACATTAAGGTCATTTGGGTCTTCACACTGTGCTTCTGACCCCGCACATTGTGTTTTTTATGTTTCTGTCTCTGCAGGGTCATCTCCGACAGCTGAGCTTTCTGATGGGTGACCCAGAAGCAGCCCAGCAACACTGTAGCCACTACCAGCCCCGCTGTGGTGAGAGCCCCCCCAAGTCCCCTCGCTCCCCACGCACAAACGCCAGGGAGGTGAGGAAAGAGGAATGAAAACGAAATATTAAGAGATTGGGAAAAGTCATGTTATTCTCACAAGTGAAATGAACTCTTAGTGTGGCCTTTAAATTATGTAAACAACTTGGCTCTGACATGTCACCGAGGTGTTTGAGAGAAAGCCAGATGCCCTTTAAAGCACACACCTTAGACATTCAGACTCTTGCAGTTAATACTTTTGACAGCAGAACCTGTTATATACTATGAAGCATGATAGAAGCTCATCGGAGGATTTAATATAATAGCGGCACTGACTTCTGTGATCTTGATCCAGTCTGGTGAATTTAACAACTCTGGCTGTTTGGTTGATCATCGGTTTAGCTCTGAGCGGTCTTTTATTTGTGGTTTTTAAATTAAAAAAATTGTCCCCTCTGTTTCAACACAGAATATACTGCTGTCCTCAAATGACCTGGAGGACCTGCTGGGAAATCCCAAGGACGAGTCAATGTTGAGCTTTGGCAGAACTGTGAGTAGGAAATGTCGGTGTGTGCAGTGCTCTGTAAATCTATGTTGAAAATTGCCTGTTCATTGAGGTGTTAAAAACAAACAGAAAAACATGCTATTGCCTGGTTTCACAGCTGCCCCCAGTGTTGTAGATGAAGAGTGTGGGCAGCTGACCAGTCGTCATGGTGATCAGTTGAAGCTGTAGACAGGCAGGCAGCTACAATCGTTTATACAAACTACTTGTCCAGTTACACTGGCTTTTGTTTTAATCAGGCCCTGTCTGTAAAACCACCAGTCCAGAGTCTGTCATTAATTAGCGCTGCGGTGCAGAGCTTTGGGTGACAGAGGCACCAACCAGACGTCCCACCTCTTGTCCTTAGCTGACTGGTTAACCTTGTATGTGTGTGTGTGCCTGAACTGTGTCCTCTGGTCCATCAGTCTTTGTCTGTTTACTGGTCTTTGTTGTCGCCTGCGAAATGGCTCATCTGAGTGCTGAAGTGCTGAGTGCACATTTCTTATGGTTTTTATAAAGAAAACAATCAGCCAATGTTGTTGTTTTTTGCTAAGGGATTTAAAATCAACCACTGTATAATTTTTTTTCCCCCTGTTTCTTCAGTTCATGTTTTGAGAAGTTTTCTGCACTGAAAACCTAATGTAATCTATGGTGATCATCATCAGTTTTTTTCTTTCTTTTGGGGGCAGAATTCAGAATTCTTCTGCGGAGGCTCCATGGAGACCTGTCGCCGTAGCCTACATTAGTGGCCTGAAGTTCATACCTGTGTGTGTGTGTGTGTGTGTGTGTGTGTGTGTGTGTGTGTGTGTTGATCTCTTTAAGAGAATAGCAGAGCCGTCATGGGTGTGTGCGTGGGGAGAGTGTGAGAAGCTACTCTCTCACTTGCTTCGGAGCGGGGACCAACTCTAGAGGCATGGTGAGAGAAACACAGTGGCCCCCCATTCTCTCCCAAAGTCGGTTGAGGTTCAGTTTGAGGGAAGCCCAAATTTCTGTCAGAAAAGGAAATGCATCGAATTAAGGAAGTAATGACATTTCATTCAATGTTTAAAGCTTGTGTTAATTATTTTAGGTGATTAGTACATACGAGCTGGCTTTTACATTCACAAATTCTTTTTTTATTATGACTACACACACTGAAGTTTAATCTTCCAGACCAAACTAAATACAGTTCCTGAAATACATCCAGATGTTTACACTGGCACTACAGAATAAACCCTGTTCTGGAATCTTCACATGTTTGAAATGGAAATAAAGCAAAGGCCGTGCACTTGGAAACGAAGGAAGGCAAAGCTGGTTTGAATTTACATTTTTTATGTCTGTGCAAAACGCTTTTAATATTGAAGATGGATCTGGTTCTCTTCATAGTACAGTAGTGTCTTAAATGTAGAACACAACAGGGATGGGAAGGAACAAAGTACAAACACTTTGTTACTGTACTTAAGTATATTCTTCAGATATTTCTGCTTTACTATTTTTTTTTCTTCTTTTACTCGTTACACTTTAACACAACTATTGGTACTTTCTACTCCCTACATTTTACAAAATTGGCTCGTTACTTTAGTTTTGTACAAAAGGTTGTCTATCAGGTGTGATTGTTTAAGCCTGATGTTGTATTGGTCTTTAGTTCTGGCACATTTAAAGTAAGTTAGCTATTGATTTTGTTGTTTGTGTTCTTCACCTGTTAGCTAGGTTTCACCTGGCTGTGGATTCAATATGTTGGAAACCAGAATCGCCTTTAAATACAGTCCTAATCTAGTCCTTGCTAACAAGTTTCAAATCATTTCACTGGAGTTACTGTTATTATTATTTGAGTCATCAATACCAAAATCAATCTAACTGGATGGGAATATACAGCACTATACGTTGCCACTACGCGACAGACATTCATTTGCGGCTAGACGGCAGCAACGTTGTCACGTAGCAGTACGGACGGCGATGTGATTGAAAATGAAGAAATCGGAGACCCCAGAGACGGGGCAGACGGGCAGCAAGACGTGCCCAATCATCATCCTCGGCCTTATCCGAGAGAGATGTTTGAGATAGTGGGCATCGAGAAGGACTCCTGGTGAATGCGCTGCGTAACTGTAAAGTATGGGGATGTTGTTGATGAATGTCTGTTTAGACATCATGTAAAGGTAATGGCAGAGTCTTTTTGCACTGTCATTGGCAAGGCATGATTTTAGTACTGTAAGAAAACGTCCGAGCCTGTACTTTGTTACTTTGACTGGAGTAAAGACGTGCAATCGGTACTTCTACTTTTCCCAGAGTATTTTGAACACAAGTATTTGTACTTCTACTTGAGTACGGGAAGTGAGTACTTTTGTCATATCTGGAACACAACCAGCATGCCATGCCTACCACAGAGTTTCTCCATCAGGATGGCATTTGGATGCCATGGGGATTATGTAGACTGCAAAGGCCTCTCCTGCTGTTTTGAGTCATGGAGAATGTTTGCAGGAACAAGCTGCAACAGATCTGTCTTAATAGTTACTAAAATCTCCTTTATCAGCTGGCTGCATCTCTTTCTCATTATGTCTTCATCTGTTTTTATTGCTCTGTTTCATTGTGTCTGCATCCGTCTCTTCTGGCTTCATGCCCGTCTCTGTGTCTTTCTCTCTGTCTGTCTCTTTGCATGTCCTTGTCTCTATGTCCCTGTGTCTGTGTCTCTGTCTGTTTAACCGGCATTTTCCCCCTGCCGCCTTTGTGTCTGACTTTATGCTAAGCTACCTGGCTGCTGGCTCCAGCTACATGCTTTATTAACTGTACAGTTGTGTCAATCATCTTGTATCAAAGTATTAAATGCATATTCAAAAAATGCAAACTAATCATCTAACCACCAAGTAAAAAATGATTGTTTGAGCTTTTTTATATCATAGTAAATTGAATATATTTGGGTTTTAGACTGCCGACAAAACAAGCATTACGAAGAGATTTGCCTTTTTCTTTTTCACACTTTCTAAATGGCCAGTTTATTAGTATAATGAGTAAACGAGGGAGTTATATTGGACACAACAGTCTGTTTTTCATTACATCCACCCAGACCAGACCCGTGGAGGTACAGCCATCCTGTCTCTGGCTCTCCTCAGAATCTGCCCATTTGAAAGAAATAGAAATAAAACAAGTCTCCTACATTAGCAAGATCTATTTCTCATTCGCTAAGGTCTGCTGCTGTCGTCTTTGAAGCATAACATTTCTGACTGCGGGGCCACGTTGTTGGGGTTCCTGACTTTGATGCATGTCCTGTCTGGGGCCACCGGCTCCCTTGACAGGTGCTCTCTTTAGAGACATGGCACTCTCCCAGTTAATGTACAGCCCCTCCAATGTGCACTAAGATGTTGAACACTCCTGGAGGTCAGGGACCTTAGCTAAACATGTAATTCCAAACCAGAACTATGAACTTCAGCGTATGTTGATGACTTTGAACCCTCCCAATCCGCATGCCCTGTATTTTCAGGATTACTTTATTTTGATCTTTTAAGATATTCATTGAGAAAAAATGCCAAACATGTTTGTTGTAAATCAAATCGCTTAGGACTTTAGGTAGAACAAAACAAGCAATGTAAAGACGTAATTATTTTATAGACTAGCAGATTTATCAAGTAATTAGAAAAATAGTCAAGTGAATATTTGACTCCCGCTTGATCATAAAGTTTCTATTCTCTTAAATTAGGTTTGTAAAAATGTGGATTGAATATACAGTATGCATGTACGTCAGAATGAGAGGGAGAGAGCGAGAGCATGACAGAGCTTGGGTTTGATTGTTTTTTTGTACCACTAGTGAATCCAGTTTGTCTGAGGGCTTTCAGATTTATAAATAATTATAGCAACCGTGTGTTTCCACTCGGGTCTCTAGAGAGGCCTCGTTCATAAAACCTGTCAAACAATGGCTTTTACCGGCAAGCTGAGACAGAAACAAAGAGGTGGAAAAACGATCCATCATTTTGACACTTCTCCAGGACTGTCAATCCACCAGGGTCCATGTCGTATTCTATGCAAAGTCTGCAAGAGTTGCTTATTAAATGGCATTACCCTGTGTGGAATGGCCATGTCCTAGCAAAGCGTAAGTGTTGATAAAGGTTGAGAATTGTTTGAACTTTTTTTAAGGCTGCTAATTAACTAATGGGCGCTTTCACTCAACTGAGAGTGTTTCCTTTTACTAAACAGACTTCAGCTTTATTTGGAGTAATGTTTCTGCCCACAAACAAATGTAGGCCTAATGTTCTAGCTTTGTTTTTGTCCACAAACTTCAAAGGGAAATTGCTTCTAAATGCTTCACTATGTTGACAGTACAGGTGGCGTACAGTGGCTTTATCTGGGCATATTTGCTGAAATCATCTGCCTGCTGCTGCTGGGAAACTGCACTGTTGAGAGAGTAGTAGTAGTAGTAGATAGAAAACCAACCGAAACAATGAGCTGAACGATCACGATCACTTGGTGATGTTTTGGTTGAAAGAACTGCAGTTAGGTGAATGATGTGTCAACACTTTGGCAACATCTTTTACGTTACACTGAAATTATTTAATACATTGCTTATACATAAGTATTGACAAGAGCAGTATCTTTTATCAGTGTCTTTGTTTTATTTGGCCTTTAAGACGTTGTTTTGTGAATTCCCAGAAAAGGCCGGAAATGGAAATTTGAAGGGGCATTAAAGGGGAATTCCACAAATTGTACACATCAACGCCTGTTTACAGTTGTTGAAGAGTATAATTATTGCATATGTGGGAAAAAAGTAGTATAAAGCCTTTTGTGGCTCCAGCAGGAGTTCTCCCAAAACCACAATTTCAATTTGCTCAGCTAGTTACTCTGGCAATGAGTAATGGTGCTCTTTACCCATGCCCTTGGAGCCGAGCTGCACCAATCGCATCGGTGTATCTGACGTAGGTAGGCAAGAGGCCAGCTAAACAGATGACAGCACTGCAATGTCAACATCCGTAAACATTGGTCGTAGTGTTATCCAATTGCGTGGAGTGCAGCGCACAGTATTGGTCCCGCCCCTCAAGTTGGGCCATTTTCATTACTCATTGCCAGACCCTTAATCTTTCGGATTTGACTTTGGATTTCCAGGCTATAACACACCTGAATCTCTGACCAAACTGTCAGTAGTGACGTGCATTGTGGGAATTTAGGTGCCAGGTTTTGACAAGGAAGAAGAATGTGTGGAATAAAAAAGATGACATTGCTGGTCCTGTTGAATCAATTTATTTGACTGTGTAATAGTTAAGTAATGAATTTATTTTTTTGGCAGATAAACTAGACTTGACATTTTACCACCTTTTATAATATTGGTATGGCTAACATGTTGGCTAACAGTTACAAAGTGTTTGGAGTCGTGTTTGTGTCCACCTGATGAGTGTAAGTTTAATATTCTTCCTTTAGCTCTGGTTAAGTCTCCACCATCTGTTTTTAGCTCTTTAGCTCGCTATGTTTAATTTCATTCACCAACTAGTTGCTAACTTTATCCATCTGCCATTTGGTGCTGGGCAAGTAACTGACGTTACTGGAACTTTTTCACTGAAAAAAGCTGTTGCTGAAAACATCCCTAAGGATAGTGATGAGACTGAATCAAACAGGCTGATCTCACATCTGCATCTCAGTAGAGCTACAGATGTGTTTCTTTGGGTTCATTCCTACATCCAACCACTTTTACCTTGCATGTCATTAGATTCTAGGTTTATATTTTTTTAGGGAATGTTGAAGCCAGTAGTTGTCTCCTAAGACTGCTCTTTAAGGGGGGGGGTGATCTTTGGTGCAGACAGGCAGCTGAGTTTTGGATCTGTTGTAGTTTCTTGAAGGTTTTGGTGAATGTGCCATACAGGATGCCGTTGCAGTAGTCCAGAGGGGGTGAAGGCGTAGATGAAGCTGGTGAAGCGGGAGTGAAGACGGGCAATGTTGTGGGAGATGGAAGAATGCCGTTTTGGGGTTTGATCAATGATGACACTGATGGTAATGAAGCTTTGTGAATTCAGGAACAGTGGAACCATCACTGCAGAGGGAAAAATCATGGCAGGATTTGTTGAGGGATTTGAGGCACATAAGGATTTTGTCATTTCTTTCTCTATAACCCTTTCTGGCCTCGTTGCTTACTTTGCCAGAAGCATCAGCTGACTAAAGCTGAGGTCAGAGGTCGGGGCCCGGTCAGAGTCATCCAGCTGGGATGTAGAGAGAGTCCACTGACAGGTAAGCCTGCGTTCACGTGTCATACAAAAAGTAAGGTGGATATGAGCTGCTCCTGCAAGACTATCATTTTGGATGCCATTTCTTGTCTCTGGATATTGTATCATCTGCTTGTCAGGAGTGCCAGCCAGAGCATAGTGTGTGGACAAAAAGCTGATATCATTCCTAAACTGTCAAAGGTAGAATCAATCATTCTGTATGTTAAATTCCTTTCATGTTCACATTGCTAGCCCAAAACATGTTCTCGTGCCAGCAGGCGTCACATTCCATCATTGATCTCAATACTGTTCACTTAGGTCGGCCCAAATTCTTCTCTGAATGTTGCTCCGTTGGAAAACAAGGTTGCACAACACAGCAAATTTACTAGGTTACCTAGCAACCAAGAGGGATAGAAGCAGGTACGTAGATGTGCTGACAGACCTCTTCAACTCTCAACTTGAAATAGCTACTGTAGCCAGCCAAGAAGCGCACGTCAGGTCATCAGTTTCTATTTGTGATTTTGTACGGTATTCTGCCAGCGTGCAAATGCAAATCCTGCTGGGTTTGGCTCCAACACGATGGCTCTGCTGAACAGGATAGTTACAGTTCTCTCACCACTCTCCAACTGCGTCTGCAGAGCTCTGTGATTAGTGGCTGTCAGACTTTTTGATCATAGTAGAGACTGAGAAGAGAGAAGAATTCAAGCAGTGTTGATGATATTGTAATATAATGTAATATTCCCTTAATTATAGTGCTGAAAGATGGCCAGATACCATCTGGTACTGAAACAATTCAGTAATTCAATCTTCCAGCTTCATGTTTTTTCAGTTTTTTTTTGTCAGTGTCATGTGCATTTGTGTATGCATCAGAGGCAATTTTGATGATGGTATGAGGACGAAGAAAATAAAGTTTTGAAAAGCAAGGTTGGTGCTTTAGAGCATTCTTTAGTATTTGTAGCCTGTATCTGTTTACATTTTGACAAATTGGCTTCATTAATAGTATTCAGAATTAGCTCATAGCAGTTCCTGTTCGCACTGTGACCATGGACATACAGATTTACATCACTGTATAAGAAGTGTCTTTTGTTTTTTCTTTTAAGCAGATTTATGGATGTCTCTCAATCACCGCAACTCTCCCTCACAGTTTGGAAACCTCTGCTTTACAGAAACAATTGAAAATCTTAAGGAAAGTGAGCTATTTGTGAAAGGCCAGCAAAATTAACAGTCTCATGAAACCTTTAAAAAGAGGTATTTTTTTCCATGCTTGGGGCTCTTCAACCAAAGCGTTGGCACTGTAGGAAGATGACACACTTCAACATAAACATGTCAGTGCAGCAAGAAAAGGGAGACAGCGGATACAGAGCTCTCATTTTCCAGGACAGTATACTGTAATGAAGAAAACACTAATATCAAAACAATCCCAAACAATCCTTCTGGTGGGCTAGATTCTGGGGCTAAAACACAATTTTCTGTGGGTTGCTCTGAGTTGCATGCTGCATCAAAGTCTCTATTTGGCAAAGAGAACACAAGATTTTGTGCAAATGATTTGCTAAATTAAAACACAATGACGAGGAAACATGCATTGTGTTTGCTGTGTAAAAAAGTAAAATAAAACGATATACATGAAAGAGCATCTGAAGGCCATGCCTTGGTTTTTAATTGAACAGGATGTTTCTGTACACTGTCAAACTTTTCTTTTATGCACATTATCATAGATTGAGCAGTAACTTTTCATCTTCTTGGCAATGTTCATAACTGTTTCCAATATAAAATCAAGTAATTACAGACAAGGCCCTCAAATCATGGAGTACAAGAGGATGTTGGTTGTTGAAAAGAGGGGATGCTCAGACAAAAGGAGGATTTAGAAGGAGAGAACAGAAGAAAGGAGGAGTTCTTGCTCTAGCTGTCTTTTTCCATATCACTAAGAGGCACGGAACGATTTTTCTCAACGTGAGATGTCCCAACATGCTCAAACTAATAATTATCTTTTCCAAAACTAATTTAGTATAGGGTATCTATGCTGTAAAGATAAATCAGCTCCGGTTAAATGCAAGGTGATGGAGCGATGTCACAATAGTGCTACATCAGCATCTTGCAATCACTCTTGTTTCTGCATCTTCCCAATGCTAACCCTCTCCACAAGGACCGTAAGGAACCTGTACTGCAGGCCCTGCTCTTCAAATGCAAATAATTACATTTTCAGTGCAGACATTGGAGATCTCTGGAAGCCATTATCTGGCGGGGAGGACCAAGATGTGCCGGGAAGTTGTTCAGAATTAAAAAGAGATAATTGATTTCCCCGGCACATCTGCCCTGCAGTTTTAAAGGGTTCGGTTCACCCCGAATCAACCTTCCTCTGCTCTCGTTTATTTATATTGCTGTTTATGCTAGACCAGCTTTTCTTTTATTCCTAAAAGACATGAAGTAATGCTTCCTGTGACAGGGAGCTGCCCCGCCGACTTTCATGCAGAGGAGGTCTCCTCTCGCGCATGTAAATCAAGTCAACCTCAGAGAATCCTTGGTGAATATTTCCTCTCAAATGTTCTCTCAACTGTGGTTGTTTTGCTGACTCTGACCACTGTGGCATTCCCCCCTCTTCTAATTCCCCTCCAGAGATTTCTTACATTTTAGGTCTGGTTGTGTGCAAGCTCCTTCCAACCCAAATCCATCCAATGTGTGAAGGTAGCCGGGATTCCCTTACACCAGCCCTGGCCCTGTTTTCCTTCGTTCTGCTTCCCTCAGTTGAAAGGAGCAGTTATTCACTTGAACAGATTTCTAGTGGCCCGTGATGTTGCAGTTAACGTCATATCAAAATAGCTCGTTGCGATCAGATGTTCACTCTGGCAATTAATCTAGGGTGCTGTCAGACTACTTGAACTATGAGGATTTAATGTGCTATAACATGTCATGATGCTCTGACTTGTTGTGGGTAAAAGTAATATAACGTATTTATTAGTTAAAAGACTTTTGGTTGTTTTGAAATATAAATGCTCCCAGATTTGAAGACATTACAGTTGTCTTTTTCAGTTTCCCTGTAAATGTTTCCTTGTCTCGCTCTTTCTCATGTTCACAGAGGCCACCCTGAGGGCTAATGGGCTGGGCTTCTGTCCTACGTACGCTGGCTTAGATGCATTGTCTTTATAAGATATATGGTTGGTACAAGTGGAAGGGTGTGTACCCAGTAGGTGTGTGGGTGTTTCTGCTGGGTGCTGGATCAGCCTCCTGTGCAGAGGTCTGCCTGTGGGTAAACAGAGCTGAAGTGCAGACAGACCTGCAGTGTCTCCGGCAGTCATGCTCCACCATGTTGGATGGTACTTGTTGCTGGGATGCCTGTTGCTGGATTTAGATGGAATGCACATGCAGGGTCAAAGGCGTCTGGAGGGACAGGTACTGCCTGGTGTAACCGTATACACATGCTGCAATTATCAATGTAAATGTTCCCTTTGTTCTACACTGACGTAAAGTACGGTGCGTAATGCTTTGCAGACCATTGTGTTGCACACAATGTGGCAATGTTTTTGATTTTACTGGGATGAGGATGTTGATCTTCTATCACAACAAATATTTGTGTGATTAACACAATGTCTCACTTTGAATCACAGCTCTTAAAGATCCGTCTTTGATGTTTTAAAGTTCAAGGTTGCACCTGCTGTTGTTTTCCTTTGGGTGATGTCATGGTCAGGATTGTCCAGCTAAATAGTTCTATGCCTTAATATCAACTACATTCAAGTATTGTTCTCCAAACTGGAGGATTGAACAAAGTAATTGTGTAATTGCTTACTGACAGACACTATCTTTACTTATGCATAACATGTCACATTCATGACTAACAGTGATTCAGTGGCATAGTAGGCTTTTAACCAGCCACTGTTGATTTTTGCAGGTTTGTATTTTGATCAGTAATTCCAGTACTTGCACATAAGGGCTTCAATGTAGAAGTGTCTAGGATAAAAAATCGTTGACTGAGAAGCAACCAAATAAAAAAAAAAATCTATAAATATTTGGTGCATATGTTGTTTTTTGTGTGACTAGGTACTTTTTATCTGATGACCTAAAGGATTGAAACATCATCATTGAGTCTAAGCTATAGTATACATAATAAGATTCTTTCGTTCCTTGTTACTCAGTAAATCCAGTAGATTTACTCTGCGGTGTCAGAGCACATGAAGTGGAGAAAGACACAACTCTATGATTTTGGTATTCAAAAACATACAGTAGAAAAAAATGCCTTGAATGAATGGAGAAGGCTGCATTGGAAGCCAGGTAGAGCTTGCACTGCAATTTTATTATTTGAAAATGTCCAAGTCTTTCTTTTGTCACTGCAAGTCATTCATGATCTTATATCCTAGGACCACCACTGGTGATTTGGTGGATGCTTTGATCCCATCCAACAGTGGCATTTCTAACATGGGTGGTCCTGCTGCGAATAAAATCCCCAACCATGACCGTGTTAATGCCGCACTCAACCTGCTGAGCTGCTGAGCAACACAGTCACAATAGAAAGTCACACGCTCACTTGTTTGCACATGACAATTCTGACGTGTACACAAACACACACCTCACAACTCACTGGCTGTTTGTCTCTTCACTGTGGCCGCTACCCGTCTTATTTACCTTGTGTTTGTTTTAAATTCCTTGGAATTTTTTTGTTGTTGGAATTTTACTACTCATAAACAATTAGCAGTTCTTCACATTGTTCATTGTTGAACATTTTCAAATTCCAGTCCTTATTCTTGAAACATCAGAACACTGTCATCAGGCTTTTTCCAGGCAAAATTGCTTACTGCTGCTTGCAAGACCCAGCCAGTCTGCATACCTGTGTCTTGGTTAGATTTACGGACCTTGCCGTTTGATTAGCCCTCTTTTAGAAGTGTGTGTGTGTGTGTGTGTGTGTGTGTGTGTGTGTGTGTGTGTGTGTGTGTGTGTGTGTGTGTGTGTGTGTGTGTGTGTGTGTGTGTGTGTGTGTGTGTGTGTGTGTGTGTGTGTGTGTGTAGCCTGCAGCGCTTGTGTCATGCTGTGAGGCTGCCATAGACTACGCATTCTGACAGACTCCTGAGGAGTGCTGATGGAGGACACAGTGGTTTGTCATAACTTTTATCTAGTCCAGATGTGCCCTTGTCAACATCTGCCCTAATTTCTAATGTACTATGTCGTCTCACAAATATTGATTGATAGTTACAGATAAGTTGAGTCATTATATTCATGTTCTTGCAGCAATGGTTAAAATCATCTCATAAATACTTTTTTAATGGAACTAATGTGATTGTCCTCGTTAAGTAGGTCTTTTAGAAATATCTTTAATATTTAATTGCAGTCTGAAGTGACCAGTGCTTCATTTAAATATGATTTTTAAGGAGAAAAAGTTGGCTAATTTTTAGCATGCAACATGCAATGATATAACTAAGAAATTAAAAACAAACTTGTGACAGTGTGATTGATTAGAGAGTTTCAAGTCCCTGAAAGTTGGAAAAAGTCATTGAATTGAGCATGGCCTTAATACTTCTAGTGTGTTAGTTAACCCAGTCAATTTAGTATCTTGTTTTTATTAATGTGATATGTGTCAACAGATTCACCCAATTAATTGTCTGATCATGCCAAGTAGGCTATAAAAAATGGTCAGTTCATTATCAGTCATTATAATTATTGATTATTGTTAATTAATTATTTCTTCTGACTCAGCTTTAAGTCTTGCATGTAAATTGCTTGTTTTGTCAGACAAACATTCCAATCTTAAATCTTACATTTGATAATGTACTAGAACACATGTTCAAGTATCAACTGTCAACTGATTTTATGTTGATCAATCAATCAACTAATCATTTCAGCGCTAATGAAACTGCTACCCACCCACTACGTGGCAGCATGAACTACAACTGAACTGTTCTGTAGCAGCCCTTAGTATCCATTATAACTGAAGTTAGCTTCCACATGTATTTGATGCTCATATCAAACAGTTGTTTGTGAGGTGCATTTTGCTCAAAGCATCAGAAAGACATTGAACATGCCTACGGGCTCAATATAGTGTGCTTCATTACAAAGCTTTGTTTCGATTCTTCCCTGCAGCAAACAATGTGAAAGTGTTAGAGGATGACATCTCGGCTGAATGCGTTAACTGTCAGTCCAACATTGATTTTGTAATACAACAATGTTGATCATAGACAGAGAAGCACTATTCAGATAAAACAAGGCACTTAACATATTTTATTTTTAAACTACATCTCTAACTGAGGTAGAACACTTATGTTTAATTAAAAGGCATGGCTCATGTTCCCGTTGATCCCAAAGGTGTTTGATTGGGTTAAGGTCAGGTTCTGTGCAGGCCAGTCATGGTGTTCCTAGCAAAACTGGGAAAACCATGTCTTTATGGGCCTGGCTTGAGCACTGGGACATTGGGTCAATAGCTTGTTCAGGGCCCTTTCCTTCTCTAACATGAAAAAAGTTGGAAACACACTATTGTCTAAATTATCATTGTGTGCTGTAGCAAATAGTTAATTTCATTGGAAATAAGGAACCTCAACCATAAAAAGATAACAAAGCAACACCAGACAAAATAAATCTGTGTCTGCATTATTTTGGATACATAGTGTACTTTAAAAACATCCATTAAGGAGAGAACAGTTTTACATTTTAACTTGGGTTTCAGGGCCCTGAGGGTTTGACAACTGAAAAAGCACATACGCATGGCCATGAAAGCTTTCAATTCAAGTGGGAAAATAAATCAAGTGTTCTTGTCTGACATGAGCATTATGGGAGCCTTAAAATCGTTTTGTCTGTTCATCTGCCTGCAGACATGCATACTGACACTGACTGATCCACTTCATACCCTGCCATCCGTTCACCTATGATTGCACATTCAGATTGAGCCTCCACTCAGACTGTGTGTAGTTAGGATACAAAGGCAAGAACAACACACACATTCAATGGGCACTATACAGTGTTTATATATAAGTATGTGTGTGTGTGTGTGTGTGTGTGTGTGTGTGTGTGTGTGTGTGTGTGTGTGTGTGTGTGTTAGAGCTGGGCAGCGATTACAATTTTTAATCGCATAATTTCCCCAAAAATGAAATAATTAATTCAAAAGTAGTGTATATAGTGCAAATATTTTTTTTAATGTTCTGCCATATTAACAAAAGTGCCGTAACATTTGTTCTGCAAAAACTTACCAGCATTTTGTTTATAAAGTAGCAGTTAAATAAAATATTTAGTGTGCATCTCAACTTAAACATAATGTATTCATCATGTCCAGAGATGGATTCCATCTGGTTGGAACGTGTTGCATAAGCAACTCCTTCTTATGTCCACGTTCTTCTGTTGGTGCTCTAACTCTGCCGCCTTGCTGGGCTGGGTTTAGAGCCCCAAGACTTTTCTGCACTTTGCAAGGACACTGTCAAACACGCTGTTAAGCAGAGACACTGAGGGACACTGTCCAACGTGCTGTAACAGAACTGTGACAGGACGCTGGAGACCGTGCGCAAAGCAGGGTCATGATCAAAAGGCAGGAGGCTCGCAGCAGCGATCAGATTCCGTATCTATTCGTACTATCTGTCCTAACTGCGGTGACTTTATTTGACACATTCCGCTGCTGTGCAACTTCAATACAGTGTCCTGCGCATGTTTCAGCATAATGTCAGTCAGAGCACGTGAATGCAGCGCCCACTTTTCATCAGTATAATGCACCCAGTGAGTCCAGTAGTCGCCAGTAAGAGCAGCAGCGCGCACATGTTGTAGCGTGGTCGCTTTTGCAGCCCTCTCCTTTTTCAAACAACTCGTGTATTCTCCTTGTGAAGGTGCGTGTTGAGGGAATCTCATACCTGCCATTGTTGTTGTGAGTCTCAGACCGATGTCCTCTACTGGGCCTGCAGTCTGTAGCTGTCCACGTTGCTATGGTATTTGTTAGCGTCTCTTTCCTTCGTTTATCTCTACCCCCCCCACGCTGCATCTAACGTAGCCTGCAGAAGCCCCGCGCCACTGTGTGTCTCGTTGAATGATTTGCTGGTATCAACTGTCAAGGTGATATTTCAGACTGAAAGTACTCCGGTGATAAGAAAATTCAACTTTACAGTATTAACAAAGCCTGTTTGCAACAAACTTTTAAAATAATAAAGAAATAATAAAAACTGCGTTAACGCGCGATAAAAAAATATCTGCGTTAATTAATTAATAAGTTAACGCGATAATAATGCATCAACTTGCCCAGCCCTAATAAATATATATATATATATATATATATATATATATATATATATATATATATATATATATATATATATATATATATATATATATATATATATATAAACTCTTAAATAGGTCTTATATTTTAGATTCCTCAAAGTAGCCACCCTTTGTTTTTCTGATAGCGTTGAAAACCCTTGGTGTTCTCTCAATGATCTTCATGAGGTAGTCACCTGAAATGGTTTTCACTTTACAGGTGTGCCTTTTCAGGGTTAATTAGTGGAGTTTCTTGCCTCATTAATGGATTTGGGACCATCAGTTGTATTGTGCAGAAGTCAGGTTGTTACACAGCCGACAGCCCTATTGGACAACTATTAGAATTCATATTATGGCAAGAACCAATCAGCTAAGTAAAGAGAAATGAGTGGTCATCATTACTTTAACCCTCATGTTGTCCTTGGGTCAAATTTACCCGTTGTCCTTTACCAATGTTCTTTTTAATTACCCAAAATAACAAGATTGATTCCACCCAACGCTCTTTGGCAAGGACAAATCTCTGCTTTCATTAATAATGGTTTGTCTTATTCAATTTTATAGCATTTGAAAAAAAAAATTAAAGTGGATTTGAAATAGTATTGAGTAAAAGTTGACATATTCCAGTCTGTGATCATCCCTCAACATCCCTTCCTTTAATTTTATTCTAAATCATTAACAATTTCTGCTTTTCTAACTCGAACATTAGGTTTAATTTCCTATAAATGAGGTTTATTGACTTAAATTCCCAAAATAACTGTAAAACTAAAGTAAATAAGTTAGTGTCACGTAGCGTTGAAAACGTCAACAAAAGTAACTACCATTGGGGGAAAAAAACCATAAAAAGTGTTGAAAAAAGGACAAAATGTAAGAAAACTTAAACATTGATTAAAAGCTTAAAAAAGGGTTGATTTTCACTGGAAGACAACACAAGGGTCAGAAAATGATGGTCAGTCAGTCCGTAAAATTGCAAAAACTTTGTGTCCCCAAATGCAGTCACAAAAAACATCAAGTGCTACAATGAAACTGGCTCATATGAGGACCGCCCCAGGAAAGGAAGACCAACGGTCACCTTTGCTGCTGAGGATAACTTCATCTGAGTCACCAGCCTCAGAAACTGCAAGTTAACGGCAGCTCAAATTAGAGACCAGATGATGGCAGCATGCCATCCCATCCAGTTTGCGTTTAGTTGGACTGTCATTTATTTTTCAACAAGACAATGACCCCAAACACACCTCCAGGCTGTGTAAGGGCTATTTGACCAAGAAGGAGAATGATGGAGTGCTGCACCTCCACAGTCACCGGACCTGAACCCAATTGAGATGGTTTGGGGAGAGCTGGACCGCAGACTGAAGGCAAAAGGGCCAACAAGTGCTGAGCATCTCTGGGAACTCCTTCAAGACTGTTGGGAAACTATTTCAGGTGACTACCTCTTGAAGCTCATCAAGAGAATGCCAAAAGTGTGCAAAGCATTAATCAGAGCAAAGGGTGGCTACTTTGAAAAAACTAGAATATAAGACATGTTTTTGGTTATTTCACACTTTTTTTGCACATAAAAAATAGTTCTATAGTTTTGATGCCTTCAGTGATAATCTACAATGTAAATATTCTTGAAAATAAAGGAAACTCATTGAATGAGAAGGTGGTTCCAAACGTTTGGCCTGTACTGTAAGTATAAACACTAAAGCCCTAGAAATTATGAGACATTTAATCAAATATAAACACCTAAAGCAGTTACACAAAATTATGTGGAACCTTTCATTGTGCAGTTTGGCAACACTTTCAAAAAGATACTGACTTTTGACATTGGGTTTAATGTTGACGACAGCTCGTGGGGTTGCCCCCATTCTCATTACACACCCAGTATCGTTAAAACTCTGCTATGGTAGGGCTCTGTCATTTACAGTAAGTCAGAGGTGTCATGTTGACATAACTGTTAACATATATAGTGTAGAGAGGATCAGTTCTTAATGTGTTAGTTGAAATCTCAGTGGGAAAGTATTCTCTCAGGTCCTTAAATGTATTTAGACTTTAGTGGTAGGGGACTACACTACAGTAACGGAATCTAAGCACATCTCAGGGGCCTCTTTAGCTGCAAAGGCAACACCATACCTGACGTTTACCTTCTCAAATATGTAACTACACCCTGGGGCCATTGGTCAGCTGTAGCTGCTGGTGTTTCCTCCGACAAGGTTCTAATGCCTTGAAGAAAGGTTTAATAATAAAGCTTCCCATACACTGTCTCTTTTAGTTCCCAAAATGCAGTTCAAGTTTATCTGATATTAGAACTTTGCTAACCATAAAATGCCTCAGCGTTAAAAGTCCATGCTTCCAATTTGAAATGCAGGTTTTCTGCCTCAAACTCTCAAAACTTAACTCATGACTAATGACTCATGGCTAATGAGACTGAGCCTGCAACCCTGCATTTAGTCCATACCGGGAGTCAAAGCTATTTCAGTAACGAGCTTGAATGTCATACTGTGATATTTCATCTTTCTTTGGACATTTGACAGCTATTGGCTCCTGACTGACTGGTCAACGTGTCATAGTACTGCTACGAAGTATGGCCTGGGCTGGTTTTCATAGGGATATCCTACAGAATGGGGGGGAGATAAGCTGAAGGGTTGGTGTTGGCCAGAGGAGATATAGTGTCCGCTAATCGACCGGGGCCGACTGCCTGACTGTGGCCTAGGACAAGACGGAGAGAAAGGGCCTTTGTTTTCAGTTGGGGCGCCGTGTTCACTCTCTTGTCTATCTCGTTATACTCGGCCAGCCCTCCACCAAGGCCGGGGTTTCACTGCTAGTACAGTATTTAAGACTGACCAATGTTCTAATGTTTCAGATTTAACAAATGAAAGCCAGGTTCAGTTGATCATTTCTGGGTAACTTTTGGGACCATTTTTCCTTTTGATAACACAATCAGACCATGCTCAACTGATTTTTGCCTGACATATGCCTGCAACCAAATAGCAAACCTGAGATCCCCTCTATAACTATTGTACTAATTCATAAAATGTGTATGTTGCCTTTTGTGTTTGTCATGTTTCCAGCTCTCTGTGCGATTCCAGTTGCAACTTTTGTTTAGCTCTCAAAGATTGATTGTAGGGTTAGAATTTGGGGAGCCACAGATACAGAAACATTGTTGCTGACCAATGTACTGTACGCCCATGGCCCAAAATTTCCACCATCTTCTAACCAAATACTGGTAAAATATGCAAGTGGCTGGTGGATTTTCTTCACTCACCAGCCAAAAAAACAATGCTAATCTATTGAGTGGCTCGTTAAATTTGAACATTAACTAGCCAGTTGGCTGGTGGACAAATAAGTTAATTTTGAACCCTGTGTATACATTTACTCTATCAATATACAATTGGATTCATTTAGCAGGATTTGTTTAGATGAAATGTAAAAAAAAACATTTCTCAAGCCATCGTTGTACCAAGTCAGGACACTGTTTACTCTAAAGCCGTGAACAGTCTGCACACCTCAACCCTAATAAAGCACGAAGAATAAGGTTAGGTATGCACCAATACCGATGCCGGTATCTGCCGTGCGCACTTGTAGTCATAAAATTATTCCAATACTACCACATCTGATTACCTTATAGCAACGTGACAACAACTTCTCCGTCAAGCAGGTACAAGCGATGGAGGGGGAGCAATACCTGCAATTTGGAGATTTTTTTTTTTTCAGGCCGGAATGAAAGCTCTCAGTGTGTAGTCTAACTGTTTTAACTGTTATAGTTTGCCACAAGTTAAATTTTGACATCTTGTGGACTTAGCAGCTGGCGTAAACAAACCATTTTCTCTGCTGGATCGGTAAATCCACATGGGTACTTAATATGCAGGTGAATGACGTCATCAGACTTTGCGTTCATCATTCTTTCTAATCTTCACTCAGTATTTTGATATTTAAGAATGATATGATTTATTGTATTGACACTAGCCCGGGGAAGTGTCCTGGCCCAGGCACTGAGCTTTGAATAGAAAGAAGGCATGGTACTTTGAAAAGGCTGCTTTGTTGAAAATGCTGTCGCGAGTATAAATGCTAAAAATAAACATATTGTGTGGTTTTGCTCCAACAGGCCATTCAGTGACAACCACAGAAATATTAACCAAAGGCAAGTCTTTTGAAAAGAAGTGTGACCAGATCATTAGTGATCTGCAGCTCAAGGATTACTCTTCTGAGAAACTTGAGAAAGATGAGAAACTAATCAACCTCGAAGGCAGACAAAATTATGCAAGATGTCAGTGAAGAGTTGATGATAGTTCAAAAAGTGAAGAAAGTCTGCAGCAATGTTTTTTCTGAGGGTTTTACGTTGGAGAGAAGTTTAGGTCTTTTAAGTAGGAATAGCATTTCTTGCATTTTCATTCCTCGACATTTAAAGTTGAGTTAACACATCTTGTGGGCAGTGGGGAGATGTTAAAGTTTAGGATTTCTCTATTCTAAATAGCAATTTGTTGTACTGTGGATCTCTTACTGTTACTAAACTTTCTGGAGGGTGAATGGCTCCCTCAGATTATTTGTGCTTCACTCGTCAGTCAAAGCATGATCAACTAGAAAACTGTTGAGGTACCTGAAAGACTGTTCTCAAATGAGCCCTAATACTTGTTTTGTTTCAGAATCTGTTTCTGCGCCAAGGGAGTTCTCGAGGGGACGGGACTTTGCCCTTAGGATCCAATCGGAAAGGTTCAATAGGTCGTGGGGATGTCTTTGTAGTGGACGAGGACACCGACTTGTTGGATCCAACCTTTCAAATTGGTGGACACATCAACCCTCAGTGGAAACCTTCCAGAGATGGACTTAAGGGAAGGCAGAAAGGAAAGCCTGAACTGTCCTCCAAACAGCTGGAGGAGAACATTACCACAGACAAGAAGGCTGACTCCGGTGGGAGGACGTCCTTGCTTTTCCCAGGAAAACCATCTGATGACATCATAGACCTGGACGTTGGAGGTGCCCCCAAAAAGCCCTCAGTAGGATTTCCTGTACCTAAGATCCCTTTAGATCCCAGAACATCCACAGACTCTGGGATATCTGCAAAGGCAGTAGTCGATGAGGGGAGACCCATCACCAACGGTAAACAACCGGACAATGACCGCCATTCCGTTGTGACCATTGGATCCAACGAAGAAAACCTGGTCCTGGGCTCAGATGGCAAAATGTACCGGCTCCAGAGAGGACCACTGGGCCGAATGGGTCCCCCAGGGCCGGAAGTGAGTATGCTTATGATCTTCTTGTTGCTTTATACCATGCTTTAATGCTACCATATGTATCCAAGTGTAATCAGTGCATTTCCCCCCCAAGCAACAGTAAAGAAAGCAAGAAGTCCTCTTCAAGTTGCTTTGCCTGATGTAAACTGCTCAATGAGAAGTTGATTTTTAAATTATTGAATTGTTTGGATATTGATTGCCAAGGCTTGTTTCCCACTGACTTAACAGGATATTTGATGTATCATATCAAAACTGACTATTGTCGAGTGAGATAAAAAAGTTAGAACAAGAGTTGTGAATGAAGAAAGTGTGACGTCTGTTTATGCTTAACAGCTTACAAGAGCTGTTCTCCATCAGCCTCCATCTGACTCTGATCAGGGAAGGTTACACTGCTCAAACATATGTTGATCACATGTCTTTGATGCAGCCATCTGAGCACTAAGGGAACCGCACATTTAAAGAGTCATAGCATTACTCAATGTGACCACTTTACCTCTGCCAAGTTATGTGATTGGTGCTAAGGGGTAATGTCATTTTATACTGTCCAACCGGATGGCTTACCTGGTGTAAGAGGTGGGTCATCACAGGGAGTGCAGGGCAGACAGAACCAGTACCAGACTGCACATCTGGTCACGTCTGGGCCGGTCTCCGGAGTCACGCTGCCATAAAATCCACAGGATCAGCACGATTAACGTGATTGAAGACGGCTGTAGGGAACATGAAGGAAGACGTCCTGCAACAGAAAACTCAGATTGGACAGATAGTCTAGCTGTTTACCCTGCAGAGATCTGAGGATCAGTTACCCATAGTCCTCAGAAATCCACCGAAGGTTAAAAATTCCAGCACAAAGAAAGCAGAAGGTGACAGACATCCAACAGAATTTCCGGCTGCACTTTTATAAACGTGCTATACTTTGAAACTGGTAACTGGCCCATGCCTTATATAGACTATGGTTTTCTAAGCCTCTGCCTTGTTTGGATTTTTTTATTTTATTTTTTATTTCCCACTGGGACATAGGAATGCGTCCCAGGACAAAAAAAACACAGGAAAAAACGGGGAGGGGGAAAGCCTCTCTCTTGTCTGTCATATTTGTATATCGCTATTGTATTTCAGTAATGCTAGTGTACTTCCACTATAAGCACAAATATGTAGTCGTTGTTGTCTTTGTTTAACGTTATGTGGCAAATTCAATCGGTGGGTAACCCAGCACAGTTATCTGTGGTCAAAACAATCATACTAAAATTAACTTTTCCAGTGCTATAACCATACCGTATAGATTAGCTTGGTGGCTGGCATGGCCAACGTATCATAGTAGCACATCGTAGTAAGATATTGACAGTTTTAAAAAGAAGCATGTACTCTCTACATTAAATTATTCTGATGTTCAAATACCATATTGAGTACTCATGCCTATCCCTAGTAAAGATGTAGTGAAATGTATTAATGTATTTATAAATGTTTTCAGATTCCACAGGATGTTGCACTTAAAAGGACACAGGACATCAAGGATCCACACACAGTACCAAGTAGCTTAAACATATAATTGCTGTATATCTTAATACTATAAAGCCATAAATTCTTAGGTTCTTTTTATAGATATTTAAGGTGAGTGAGAGCTTAAACAGGCAGTCAAAAGGGCATGGATCTGGTGCTTGCTTGTCAGTTTTTACAGTTTGATCAATGGTTTACTTGTGGTCTACTTCAATTTGTATACATTTTGTACTTTGAAGGGTTGTTTTTCCTCTGTTTTGATTCTGTTTAATTAAGATTTGTTACTTGTTTGGCAGGGCTGTCCGGGTGAGCCTGGCCTGCCTGGGTTTAAAGGTGATAAGGTAAGAGAAGCTTATTTACAACATAACCTGTAATGATGTGTGAAGTTAGTCCACTATGGACTCCTTTTTCAGAATTTAAGTACACCTCTGTTCTGTGCACCTCTAAAATGGCATCTAAGTTTCCCCTTTTAACATTTTGATAACTACTTCTAAAAAATGCCTGTCTCTTCCTTCATTAAGCCTGTGTAGATTATTTATGCCTGACCCCAATTACTGCGTTCAATCACTTCCATAATGTCACGCTACAGTAAAAAACAAGGTTATGTTATGATACGAAGTATTCAGTATCAATTGATTTGTCTTGCATAAACACACCACTTCCGTTACATCTCTCATAGGGTAGATTTGGACCTGAAGGGCGTCCAGGAAAAACAGGGGAGCCAGGACCTCCTGGACCGTCAGGTTTACCAACCCTCTACCTGTGGAAGAACACAGCGGAGGAATGGGCTGCCTTTCAGGTAAGATGGTAACCACAATGTACTTCTTTTTGTTCAGTGCAGTATTTACAGTGAGTTGTTTTTCTCTCATCTCTTATCTTAATTTCTCTCTTTGTATGGAGTTAGTTCTCTTTCATAACTTGAGCTGAAAAAAATCTAGTCAAGTGCCTGCCTTTTTTTTGGTTAGGATGACCAATAGTTATTGTCACAGTAGAGATAAAATGTTTCTTGACAGACTGTCTAGTCCCCCCCCTTGAAAACTGCCAACTACTTCTAAACTTAACCCTAAATTCTGAAGAAACAGATCATCTAAGGGGACTTCCCACTGGCAGCTTATGCTCAGCATGACCTTTGTGCTTTCAGTGAGGTGTGTTGGCCAAAATGTGCACCAAAGCTCCTGTCCTAAACGTGATGGCTCTTTCATCTGTACTTCTATAATACTTTACCAACAATAAAGATAACATCTGAACATGTACACCCATAATTTATAACCATAAACATGTCGTAATTTCGTAATTTTAAATTGAAAATTTATCAAAATGAGCTTTCAGTTTCAAAAATCAAAATCAAAAGCAGAATCAGCAAATTCCCCCTGTATTTTTCCCACTTCCCCCCTGCCTACTTGTGCACATTCAAAGATACACACAAAAGCAACAGACACAACATAGCTTACTGGCTAGCAGCATGCATTCAGTTGCACCTCATAAACTCTGAAAAGCTCAAACTCTTGTATACAAAATACCCTTCTGCCAGCCCCTTATTGAGGCATTGCTGTCCTTAAAAAACATAATTTAAAATGTAATCAGATTGTGACCTTAAAATCAACTAAACCTAAAAATGTGAGAAAGGTCCATGCAGAGACAGGCTAGCCTAGCTTAACACAAAGGGCCCTATTTTAAAAATCTAAGTGCACTGTGTGAAGCACCTGGCGCGGGCACATTTAGGGCGTGCCATATCCACTTTTTCTAGTTTGATGGGTCCATGCGCTCATTAATCATAGGTGTGTTCTGGGCGAAACATGCAGTAAACCAATCAGAGTGTGACCTCCCATTCCCTTTAAAAGACAAGTGCGTTTGTCTCTTGGCGCATTTCTATTATGATGACAGATTTGTCATATTTGTAGTTCTAATCCTTTGCATGTGTGTGTGTGTGCTGCTGCGCTTCCGTGTGTGTGTGTGTGTGTGTGTGTGTGAGTGTAAAACAAGCATTTTGTGCGTGCGCTGTGCACGAGCCTAGGCGCATTTTATTAACTCGCTGTTAAAATAACGAAGAAATGCTGCGTTATTGATTTTAGACCAGGTTTTTGTTGGTTAATGGCGCAATCACTTCCCACTGCCTCAAGATAGCAATATGCCAAGAATTTACTTGAACAAACCGCATTTGGATTGTTGGGCTTTGCGCAGCGCTGCGCTGGGTGCAAGATAGGGCCCACAGACTGGATACAGAAATGCTGGTAGCCCTGCTCTGTCAAGTGCTTTCCAAAAACTAAGCTGTCAGATATTATGATTTAACAGGCAACTAGCATACCAATTGTGACTCTTTACTGACCAACAATCAGTGGGTGCTCGACAGGTAACGTAACATGTCAGAAGTTCTCAGAAAAAAAACAGCTGTTTCTTAAATGTCATGGGGGCTAACAGGCTAATGGCAGGGGAGGGGTAGATGTCAGTTTAACTCCCCTGAAAATCTTACCATAAGGATGAATGTAAAATATATTATAAAGATGATAAGTGATTTGCTTTCTCGATTCAATGTAACTGGTTTCTTGATTCACACAACCCTTAGCACTGTGTCAGGCTTGGTTGCACCCCCACCTTTGCATGGCAAGTGAGACTCCTTAGACATAGACCTAGACTTAGACTTAGCTTTAAGACTCACAAGCCCTTTGTGAGTTTATTCAGTATGAAGAGAAGTGAAAAAGACCGGTCCAAAGTCTGCGCTTCTTTTCGTCAAACTCGTATTTCATCTAGAGGGCTGTATGCATTAAATCCATACTTTTATATCAAATATTGATATTCTTTTTTCCATTTGTGGTCCTTTTTATTGTTGTTATCTTTGTTTTTGAACAATCAGAGGATTTTCTTTCAGGGCCTGTGACAGAAAGTGGGGAAAATATAGTATATATATAGTAAAAACATATTTGACCAACCATAATGCTGCAAATATTTTTTACAGAATAGTATGGAATTAAATACAGTTAAATAATATTATAGGAAAAACAGATTTCATACATTACAAAGGGGGTGCAAAATAAATGGTTTATGCAATTCAATTGAACTTGTTGAGATTTGCAGAGCATATTGCTTTGCTATGGCTCTTACAATGAATGTGAAACCGCCCATTTGGGCATACATGTCTCGGGACCTCCCTAGAAAGTTTGAGTCAACTTCCATGTGTTTTGGTTCAGTTTGTTTTTATACCTGATGCAAACCGTATGGGAGAGCACAAGCAGAACTTTGGTGTCAACTTTAGGATCCGGACCCAGGTCCGTAATGTAAAAGCCCCCTTACTGCCTTATATTCCATTATATTTTATTATGTATATATACACACAGGGTTTATAATATTTTTATACTTAGAATTGTCTTGTGTGTTTCCTTCACATAAACAAAGGTATTTCCAACACATATTGGAGCATAAAAAACATATAATGTGTGTTTGATGCTGAAAATGTCCTACCCCTCACTTTCATATGTTCCCCCAAAAAGGCCCATTCTGAGCCAGGCAAAAAAGTATGTATGCATATACAGTGTGTGTGTGTGTGTGTGTGTGTGTGTGTGTGTGTGTGTGTGTGTGTGTGTGTGTGTGTGTGAATATATAATTAGACAGCCCTGGGTGGAGATCTTAACAATGTTGAACCCAAAGGTACGCCATTGTATCTATCTCTTGATCTAAATCCTGATAAGCCATCACATCATTCCCTAGTGTATCTTTTAAACATCCTTGCAAGTAAAGTACCCAGCCAAGTGACTTTTCCTTGCTGTTCTCGCCCTTTAATAAATTAATTGTTAGTCACCTGAAAGAAACAGGCCTGGATATCAAATGTTTTTCGAGGCTAAGCCATCTTACCCAGACCAGCATGATCCCCACACTATCTGTAAAACCTCTGACCCTTCAGTTAGAGTGCGTGCAAGCGTATGCTCTGTCTTCATCTGTTTAATCTCTGTGAAGTGGCTGCAGCTGTATGTTATAGAACACACTCACTAGTATGTCAGCATGATGGAGAACGGCGTTTTTTAAGACAGAAATAAGTCTGTTAGTAGTTTGTGAAGGCGATTTGTTACTGTATGTGCTTTGAACTTTATATGGAGAACCTGCAGAGGTTATTCATATACTTATATTCATTCTGAAAGAGGGTAAGCAAAGATAGATTTTTAACTTCAGAGACTGAAGTTTGGGAAAAGATGGGGATCGGTATCATCCATGTACTCTTTTTACATGCTTTTATGCTTTTATGCATTTATTTATGTTTATTCTGGATCTTGGATCTGTGACTTATCCTGTGTGTTTCCTTTATCCTGTAGCAAACCAATTTCTACCAGATACTTCATGCTGGTTGGCCTGTAAGTATGCTTTGAAAATTAATATCCTTTTTGTTAGGATTTAGTTGCTCTGTTATTTCCTGCTGACCTAAGGCTGGTTTCTTCTTCAGAGTAAAGAAGGCCCTCCAGGGCCACCTGGAGAGATGGGCAAGCCCGGCATACAGGTTGTAGATCTACTCACATTTATAAATGCAAACGATGCACCTGAATATGTCACATTTAAAATATTCTGTATATGTTGAGTAATTCTGAATTGGTGAATGGTGTATTTTTTCTGCTCATCTTTCTCAGGGACCACCTGGTTACGCTGGGGAGCGAGGACAAACAGGGATGCCAGGAGAGATGGTAAGAACCTAAACCATGACTTTCTTATCCAGAAGAAAACATTAATAGTGTAATTAGTCTCATAGCTTTCTGAGATGCTTCAAAACTGCAAATTTGCCTGAAATCTGTCTTTGTAGATTCAGAAAATGTAATTTTTGGCATAGCGGGTTGCTGCCTGGGGGAACAGACACTGCTAAATGTGATAGCCTGAAAGGCCTGTCAATCAAGGCATGCCAAAGACATACATTCTCTTCCCCATGGCTTTTAATTTTTCTCTTAAATGTCTTGAGTTGCTTAACATTTTTAATGAGGTTGTTTGAACATGAACCCTTCATTAAAGTTATGATGCTTACAGTTAATGACAGAGTCAAAATAAAAAATCACGTTCATTTTATAGTGGTACAATGACAGCAAATGGAAATACTGTTGATATTTTGGGCATGATTTTATGTTAATTTCCACTTAATGAAATCAGATATTTTTGTTGTCATACTGTAGGAACCATGCCTGCCCATACAATATGAGTTTGTAAAAATAGATCCACCGGCGGTTGTGGTAAATCAAGTGTAATATAGCTGGTGGGGCGGAGTGAGTGTGGTTAAAGGGAGTGGGTGTTTGGAAACCTTCATGCATGGAACGCCATATGATGTAACCATTTTTCTTCTGGAAGAATAAACAAAAGTAATTTTATGACCAAATTTAAGATGTTCCACTTTTTTTTTCTAAATTTGATTATACTGAGCTGTAGTTGAATTCAATTGATTTTGTTTTCTTTCATGAGTTCTCTCACTGAGACCTCCTTTCTTTTCATTTAATCACATCAAATTTGAAAAACCTTTGACTTCATTTGTTTAGGTGAACAGCTTGTAAAGCTAAATTCAGTTGCGTTACATCCATCTCAGAAACAATCCTAGAAGTCCGCTGTGGCCATATGGAAACCTACACTGAATGCACAGTTATTAGGCAAGTGAGAATGTTGACCTTATCGCAAATTCATGCAAATTTTCCAATTCCAAGCTATATAAACATAATGCTTAAATCCAATTAGCATTTATTAGGTGATGTGTATTTATTTTATGACGGAGGGTTTGGCCTAAAGATCAACACCCTATATCAAGGTGTGCATAATTATTAGGCAGCTTCTTCACCTCCAGACAAAATGGGCAAAAAAGAGGTTTAACAGACTGAAAAGTCAAAAACTGTAAAAATGCTTTTCAGAGGACTCTTGAAGTAGCAAAGATATTGATCAGATATTGACGTGATCACTGAACAATCAAACGTTTTGTTGCAAATAGTCAACAGGGTTGCAAGAAACTTGACGGGAAAAAAAAGACACAGATTAACTGCTAGAGACTTTAGAAGAATTAAACATGAAGTTACAGGGAACCCAATAACCTCTAGTGCCGCCATGTTCCAGAAATGCATCTTACATGGAGTGTCCAGAAGTACAAGGTGTTCAGTGCTCAGAGACATGGCCCAAGTAAGAAAGGCTGAAACACGACCACCACTTAAAGAAGAATTCCGGTCAATTTTTAGCCTCTAAACAAGCTCAAGATGTTATTACAAGTGCCTACCCATGTGCAGTTATTCCTTCCGAGTGAACACAGAGTGTTGAATTTGACTGCAGTGGATGTGAAAGAAAGGCATAAAAGTTTCAGCTAGTGCCTCTGTTTATTTCCTGTGTTCCAGTGAAGTCCACACTAGTAAAAACAAGCCTTTTTTGTCACATCTACTGCAGTCAGATTTGCTGTGTTCACTCGAAAGGAACCACTTCACATGGATAGGCACTTTTATGACATTTTGAACATGTTTGGAGGCTAAAAACCTGTATACAACTTGCCCTGATTAACCCTGTTGGGTGCAAATTCTAGCAGGAGGATAGCATTGTGTAGGCAGAACTGATTGTTTTTGCAGCACTCCAAATTTACAAACAACAGAGCTACATACTGAAATTGACTGGAATTCTTCTTTTAATAAGACTCATAAGTTGAAACGTCAAGACTGGGCCAAGAAATATCTGAAGACAGATTTTTCAAAGGTTATATGGACAGATGAAATGAGAGTGGCTCTTGATGGACCAGATGGATGGGCCCGTGGCTTGACGTGTCAGACGTGAGCAAGGTGGAGGCGGGGGTACTGGTATGGGCTGCTATTATTAAGGATGAGCTCCTTGGACCTTTTCGGGTTGAAGATGGACTTAAAATCAACTCCCAAAAACTACTGCCAGTTTTTAGAAAATACTTTGTTCTAGCAGTGGTACAGAACAAAATCATTCAAGAAGGGCATGATTTTTATTCAGGACAATGCTCCATCACATGCATCCAAGTATTCGACTGCGTGGCTAGCCAGCAAAGTCCTTAAAGATGACCAAATAATGACATGGCCCCCTTCCTCACCTACACCCGACCTTTACCCCATTGATCCCTTGTGGGCCCTTCTTAAACATGAGATTTAAAGTGAGGGAAGACAATCGACCTCTTTGAACAGAATATGGGAGGCTGTGGTTGCTGCTGCACAAAAAGTTGATCATCAACAGATCAAGAAACTAACAGATTCCATGGATAGAAGGCTCATGACTGTCATTGAAAAGAAGGGTGGCAATAAGGGTCAATGAATATTTCTTGAAATGTCAATAGTGTTTAATTGTACATTTTGAGTTCCATTCTTACTGTAAGAAATTAAAATAAAAGATTGCAATGGGAACATTTTAGTTTTTCATTTAGTTGCATAACAATTCTGCACATAGATATTCTCCTGAGAAAGCTAAAACTCGCTCTTCCTTTATTAAATATTCTGATTTGAGGTTCATTAACGTTTCTGATTGACTGAGAGCAATGCATTTGTTACAATCCAATAAATCCTCAGGAATACAACTTTCCTAATAATTTTGAACACAATGAAGAGCCTATTGCCATATTGTGTGAGGTCTGTGCTTGGTAATGAGTTGGCATGGAGGACCAAACAGTGTGGTTTGGGATAGTTGCAAACACTGGTGTGTACAGTGCAACAGACTTTGTTGTCTGCTGTATTAAGACCTTGCGTGGAAGAGAATATACACTAGATCAAACAGTAGATATACTGTTTGTGTTTGAGTCACTGGGCAGCCTCCATGAATGAAAGCACATTTCTTTATTTTTTACAAGCATTTTATTCTTTAACGATAGGACAGCTCAGGCATAAAAGGGGAGATGGGGGGGGGGAGACTATCAGGAAACCGTCACTGATTGGATTTGATTCCTGGATCTTCTGCATTGAGGAATAAACCTCTGTACATGTGCACCTGCCCTACCAGCTGAGCTAAACGGCCACATGAAAGCACATTTCTATTTGTGCAGAATTAACCAGAGGTGATCTTGTCAGTGATGTCACCTTGTTGTCTTTCAGTACTGGTGTACGCACATTGAGTATGTGTAATCATTTGTTGGGTTGAGTGATGCCTGTGTAGTCTAGACCAGGTTGTTAGCAACCTTGCCCAGGCTCTGGATAGCACAAGCTAAATCTCAGGGTTTGCAATGTGACTAATAGCGAAGAAAGCCAGATTAAGTGTTTGTTTTACAACTATGCTCTAATTGTTGCTTTTTATTCTGGTTAATCCATTGATACTGTAATGTTAGCTGCAATGGCCTTTTAAAATGGTTCAAATAAATCAATCACTCCCAACCCCACCGAGGTGCTCTTGAGCAATGCCCTGAACCCCCAACTGCTCTGGTGAAGCTGCTCAGTGGCAGGTCCAAAAGTTTAGATTGTAATTGTACCGGCAGCTCCCAGGTGTGTATACTGATGGAATTTAGTCAATTAATCAACAACCATTTTGATTAACTGTTGAAGTCATTTGCTAAGCAAAACTTCCAAACTATTTATTTTTTAAATATTAGTATTTGCTACTTTTTGTAGTTTCACATCGCTGCAAATTGAAAAAAAGTTTTGTCTGTAGGATAAAACAATCACTGTAAAGACATCACCTTGTGCACTTTTATTATATTTTTTTGACTTAATGGTGACTCAAATAATTATTGATGAAAATTATTGTTGGTTGCATGTAAAAGGGACTGTAGCATATGGAGGACCAGGTCTACCATATTTAAAAATAAATACAGAAATAAATAAATGCTCAATAAATAAATAGGCATACAATTAATTGCCCCATTAAATAAAATGAACAAATAAATGTAGGTATAAATTAAATTATACAGTGAGACATAAATGTATATATCTCTTTTAATTAGCTTCTTTATATATTTACCTTTGTAATAATTACCTTATTTATTTATTTTCAGTTATAATCTTGAACTTTATTTAGTAATTACCTATTTTTTAAATGTATTTATTTCTGTGTGTGTTTAATTTTTTGGTCTGTTTTATTCTTTACTCTATACTCTACTTTACTCTATAGCGGCCATCACATGTAATGGTACACTGACTGTTGTTTTGCTGACTCCAAAAAGCCTTGCAATGGCACCAACAGGCAAACCCGCATGTAGAAGTCCTTCCACGGCGTCCACAGGCAGCATAGAAGCAGGGCGACCAGCTATCCCTGATGTGGTTAACGTTACCGAGTTAAGAAGATAGGCCGCTTCCTCCAGATTCTGAAAAACTACATTGTCGACATCTGTGTCCATGTGTGCCGCTAACTGAAACACACGTTCTGTCAGAGCGTCTAAATGAAAAACGATAAAGTCAATACTTATAACGTTAGCATTGTTTTCAAAAATAGTTGCTAAATGCCTCCTGTCACTGACAACTTCATCGCGGGTAGCCATCTTTGTTGTGTGTGTGGCCGGTGGCATGCAAATTCGACCGTGCAGTGAAATGCTGACCAACCAATGGGCAGAGGTTGACCCCTTAAGACCCGCCCCTCCTCATTTGCATTAATGAGGCAGAAATACATGAAGAAATGTAAAAGTGACAGGCAGAAAAAAATACCAGGGGTGAAAATAAATAGGGTAGAAATGCAAAGGAAGAATAAAACAGACCAAAAAATGAAACACACACAGAAATAAATGCATTTAAAAAATAGGTAATTACTAAATAAAGTTGAAGATTATAAGGTAAATATATAAAGAAGCTAATTAAAAGATATATGCATTTATGTCTCACTGTATAATTTAATTTATACCTACATTTATTTGTTCATTGTATTTTTTGGGGCAATTAATTATATGCCTATTTATTTATTGAGCATTTATTTATTTCTGTGTTTATTCTTAAATATGGTAGACCTGGTCCTGCATAGTAGCAGGGTAATCGTGAAAAAAAGTTCATTGCATGACGGGAAATAACCCTACAGTAGTTATTAAATGTAAGTTCAAAAAACTCTTAACAGTCAAAATATATATTTTTTTTATATCTCCAAGTGAGGAACTTTATTTCTTCTCTGCAATGTCATTTGGGATTCATGCACTCTCACCCTTAGAAATAATTATATCAAACCATTGCAATGAGGGGTTTGATTTCATGACTGGCTTGCATCTGGCTCTAGAGAAACATCAACAGTAAGACTTGAGACATGGAGGGCAGATTTAAAAGAGGACATTTCAGAAAACGAAAGGAAGAAAACTTGTGACGCATTACAGATAAAACTCTAATTTAAAGCAAATCCAATATAATTAGCTGATGCAGACATACACAACTCCTGTTAAATTGAAATAATAAAACAGTAATATACCTGACCTTTGTTTTAAATGCAGTGTTTTAAACATACATTTATGGCTTTGTTTGGGAGTGTGATAAAATTGAACTCAAGATCAGTAAAACTGTTTACCTTGTCTGTGAACATTCCGCTTGATTGTTTTGCTGCACTTGTATCCAACAAAGCTGAATCAGAGCTTTTGGAAATTGCATTTGCAATTTAAAAAAAAAAAGAAGTAAAAATAAAAATCACCTTGGTCTTCTTGCCAGCTTACAACGCCTTTATCAAAATTATTAACGCTGTCCACTGCCAGTACAGGTGGTGGAGCCATTCCCTGTGAATATGTACATGTTTCCCACCCGTCTTCAGGCAGAGTTATGGCAGGTCACCGTCCCCTCGACAGTGGGTTGTTATTCATGTGATTCTGACACCTGTCTGTGTGATAAATGGCTCCACTGATTGGTGGAGAGGCTCATTGTGTTCACAGTGCAAACCTATCATTTATGATGAAGCTTTCCCAGTGTGAAAGCTCAGCACAGCTGCAGAGTGTTGTGATGGTTTTGTTTTGTTATTTTATTTCTGGGTTGTTGTGTTCAACTATCTCATAACCCTGTCATCACTATTCGCTAACAGCTTGACAGAGAAGCAGTCAGCATCAACAGTGGTGATACTTTATGTTGTCTGATAGGGCGAGCGGGGTCTCTGGGGCCCTCCAGGACGAGCCGGGGCCCCAGGGAGAGACGGGGAAAATGGAGAAGATGGTCAGCCCGGGTCACCTGGTGAGCCGGGAAGACAGGTGAGCCCATTCTGCACACTAGTTACAAAATACGTGTACAGCAGAAGTGTGTTATAGTTGGTGAATGATGTGGTTTTGATTGTTGAAATGTTTCCATCTTGTCTCTGGTTGACATCAGGGCCTGTGGGGATACAGAGGAGAACGAGGGTCCGAAGGGGAAAAAGGTGATGAGGTGAGGAATAATACGGCCCAGCTGCTATATAGGACAACCCGTCAGTAAGTCTAGATTTACTGTTTGTGAAATTGGAGCGTAGAATGAATGGTTCTACTGTATGCAGTTTGAGCCACAGTTCATCTTTCTGCCATATTTTAAACATAAAGTACTTCGATTGTCATCTATAAACGTTTTTTTTGGTAAGTTTTACATATGAGTAGGTTTAACTTGTATCCATTTTCAGCTGACTGGTCTAAGGCCCGCCTAGCATTTGAAGCCATACAATGACCATGTATAGTAGAGCTCTACATTTGACAATGCCCTTGTAGGATAACACCTTTTCTCCATATTCTGAAACTTTATGTGAAATTGATTGACGTTCATGTTTGCAGGGTGAAGCAAGCTAATAATGACTTACACTGTAGATACTGTTTTGTTTCTATACCTCTCCAGGGTCTCATAGGCCCAAAGGGACCACGAGGAGAAACTGGTGAACCTGGTGAGAAGGTACTCATTGGTGCAATTTAAATATCATCCATCCTAAATATGTAAATACAAATTCACTGGGTTGTTTTTAAACAGAGAGACAGTACTGCCTTTTTTTAACAATAAGATACAGTGTAACAATTTTGGACTGTGTTTTTTTTTTTTCTTTGTTTAGGGCTCTACTGGTTTACTGGGCCCACCTGGTCCCGTCGGACCACCAGTGAGTTTCTTGTACCCTTGCTGTTTAGTTTTTTTCTATAAGTGCAGCAAACCAGGAATTTCTGCAGGGATTTTACATTATATTCTTAACCCTTGGAAGGAAAGTAGGTGATTCATAAACCAGGCACATTTCTCGTTTCTCAGTGACGTTAAGCTGCTTATACATTAGGAACATTCTGTGTACAATGTGTTGGACGAGGTGCAAGCCCATTACAGAATCAATAAAAACAAAAAGAATAACGTAACGGCTGTCCTTGTTGAACACATTTCTTACACATGCAACTGGCAGAAATAAGAACAAAACAATCAATCAGCTTTTGGGAAAGAAAGACATGCGCTTCTGAATCCTTTTAATCCCTAATCCAGTCCCTCTTTGAACTTGGAGTTCCAGGCAGCGAGGCGCTGACTCCGGTCTATTCTCGGGTTTACTTTGATTCTTCTTGGCATTAAATCAGAAACTGTGCCTCAGAGTGTTAACACAGACACTCCGGCCAGCAGGACATAATCAGTTTGATTAATCCTAGCTTTGAATACATGTATTTTAATATGTTGTTGTAAAGTTGCCATTGAATACTTTAATCTTCTTTGCAGGGGCCTCAGGGCAACCGAGGTGGCCAAGGGCCAGAGGGGCCCAACGGGCCTGATGTGAGTGATGTGCTGTCCGACTACAGCTGCTCTTTGTTTATTTAGTTTGCCTTATTGTGAATGCTTCATGTGTAAGTGTATGTTGTTATCATGCCTTTCTGACTGGTTCACCACTGCTACACCATGTTGCCAAGTGGTGTTACTGACATATAAAGGGTTAGGTCAACAAAAAATAAAAAGGAAATCAGTCATGAAATAAACATTCCACAGCAACTGACGTGACGTTTCTTCCAAACCCATTCCAAACTATTGAGCTTGTCTTCTTTTTCTGGTTCAGAATTTCTTCTTTCAAACTGCTTGTTTTGACGACCACTTTAAGGGAAGTTGAAACCACAGTGTCATCCTTTGGCCAAATAATACATTTTGCAGCATGAGCAATCTTGAAAATTGTTAGACATGCATCTATTCATCCATTTTCTCACAGTTTTACAGCATGCTTTGAGCATCAGGTGGCAGAAATCTGCCTTCTGGCTGTGTTTGGCTTTAATACAAACTTCAGTATAGTTAATAAACTGAATTTGGCATAAGAGGTTAATGCCTGATTATCAATATTATTTTGGGGGAATTATTCCTTTTATAGTTGTATTCATTGTGAGAGATTCAGAACCAATGGACAGGTTATAGAACATCACTCATGCTGCTATGAACCTGTTGTCACCAGGGCGAGAGGGGACTGGACGGCCCTCCTGGTCTGCCAGGGCCCACGGTGAGCACGCAGTTTGGATGACAAAATATTTGTCTATTAGTGGTTAATTATGAATACATGTATGATCCTTTGTGTGTGTGTGTGTGTGTCACAGGGTGCAGCAGGTATCACAGGAAGAGTTGGCGCTCAAGGAGTTAACGGCTCAAGGGTAAGATTACAACTTAGTAAGAATGGTAAAGGTGGTTTTCTCCATGGAACGCAAGTAAGGATTTCTTACATTTTTCAGTTAATCGAGTATTTGTTAGACTGTTAAACTTTAAACCGTGACAATTGTCCACCTCCAAAGGTACCATCCTCAGATAGCTTGTTTTGTCCAAACAACACTCCAAAAGCCCCAAAGATATTCTCACATTGCCGAAGCATGTAGCATTGCTTTCTGTAGAGTGGGACATGTGATGTTTAAAATGAAAAGAAGCAAATGTAAATTGATTGATTTCATACTTTATGCCTGGAAAGTGTTATAGACCTCAAACGGTGTGTCTTAGTTTGCGGGTTACTTCCTTTGTGTATAAATGGTTTATTGTTTCTTTTAGGGAGACATGGGACCTGCTGGCAGTGTTGGTCCCAAAGGCCCACTGGTATACATTTTGTTTGGTCCTATACATGCTACAGTAATCCAACTTGTTGGGCTTGTTTAGAGACTTTTGACGTTTGGCACCTTCTTTTTCTTTTGACTAGGGGCCTCCAGGTTTAGAGGGACAGATGGGACCTTCAGGACTCAGAGGACCCCAAGTGAGTAGAGTATAGGGCAAGACTGTTAATGTGACATTTGGACTTGTTGGGCTCCTGCTTCATTCACTTTGCAGCCCATTAAGTGCAGGAGGTTCAAATCAATGTGATTTTCCATACAGGGACATCCAGGACAGATTGGTGCTCCTGGACCTAAAGGAGATCCTGTAAGTTTGTTCTCATCAAGTTCATTTTGTTTCCATCTTTTCTTCTTTTGTTTGCTAAACCAAACCTCCAATGAGCACAAAGAAGGTGAAAATCAAACTTAAAACATAGCTGCACACAGTATAAGTCATACCAGAACTTCTAGTATGAAGTGTTCAGGTTTATTTTTTGTCTGCTCTTCCAAGGATCTCATGTTTTCAGCACAGTTTGTCCATTTGTTGGTTGGTATAGGTTGATTTCACACGTCATCTGAAGCAGTTCCTTTGCTCTTCCTTGTCACTTAAATCCTGAAACAGCTATTAATATGAATGACAATATGCTGAAAGATTATTATGGAACTTCTGTCCAATGACGCCAAAAATAAAGTGCCTACCACAGCCTTAAAAGCTAATGAACACACTGAAAGCGGAAGAACGACTACCCAGTGTAGGAATCTGGACCATTTAAGGAGCATGTGAATGAACCATGAGCCGGTCTAGTTTCAGTTGTGAAGAAGTGGAATTAAAGTCAGTTTTTTTTTTTACATGCATGACTCAGGGAAAAATGTGAAGTGGAATTAAAGTTTAACGAATCGTCAACATACATTTCATGCTAAGCTTATTTTATATTGTGATGGTTATTTTAGTTAATAATTCGTTCATTTTGTTGCCAACTTTTTAAGGGTTAATAACAATGAGGAGGGGGAAGTAGCTTGAATTTTTTTTTTCTTTTGTATGTATTGTGTCTGCTTTGGAAAGGAACATGAAAGAAACCTGTTTCTTTTCTTTTTTTTCACATCAGGGGCCTGTGGGGCCCCTAGGTGCCCGAGGGGATCCCGGCTTTGAGGGCCCCATGGTGAGTTGCTCTTAGACTGTTCCACCAGGGTATTACATCATCCCATTACAGTATTGTACAATAAGAACACACATTGTCTGAACAGACTAGTAGGTAAGCAGTTGTGAATGCACTGCACTCTGTTGCTAGACAGTGTGCTGCAGCCTCACACTGCCCTCTACTGGTTGGAGTGTCTCAGTGGCGCAGGACATGGTGCTGACACTGATGGAAGACGAATGAAGTGAAATCAAACTCTGTTTACTGTAGTGCAACTAATTCCAGAGATTTCATTTGTATTCCCCCAGAAATCCTTCTATATTTATCCACCCATCCTTCTTTACAGTAAATACTTTAAAATACAGGGGGCATAAGTATACACACCTTTATGTTAAATTCCCATAGAGACGGGCAGATTTCTCTTTTTAAAGGCCAGTTATTTCATTGATCCAGGATACTAGCCCTCCTGATCTGCATTGAGAAAGGATTTGTCTGCTTCCATGGGAATTTAACATTGGGGTGTGTATACTTATTCACTTATTCATTTTCATTTACAAAGAAAATTGGTCTCCTTAAAAAGGTTGGATTTTCCTATTCTTCATCAATTTCCAAAAGATGTTTTTTTGTATTCTTTGATGTATGTATGTAGATGTAATCCTTTCAATTGTCTGCACTTTGAATAATTTGCTTCTGAATCTCCATCATCATCCTTTTTGTGTTTATATACAGGGGGCTGCCGGGAGACAGGGTCCTGTTGGTTTTCCCGGACTGACGGTAGGTGCTCATTATAGATGTGAAAAAATATTTACCGGAAGCATTATTAGGTTTGACCATTTTCTTCTTCACAGGGTAACAGGGGACCAGATGGGGACAAGGGGGATCCAGGACCTAAGGGCGACAAAGTAGGAGCCAGCAACTTCCTGTTCACTCAATAACACTGAGAGAGAATAATACAATGTACTTAAAGGAATAACTGAACGTTTTGGAAAATATGGATATTTGCTACATGAGAAGATCAATACCTATCGCACCGTTCTTACTTACTCTAACCCTCTCTTCCTTTTTCTGTAAGGTTTGTTTGTATGACAAGTTGGATTCACCAATCTAGTTCATCTGAACAAACTGCAGTGTCAGAACTTATACTAGAGAACCTGAAAAAATAGAAAATATTCAAAAAACAGCTGCCAGCAATGTTTGATCAGAGCAGTGCAACTGTGACAGACTAACGAGGGAAGGGTTTGACATTAGGTGAGATCCTAAAAACATATTTTGAAAGGAAGTGACCAGTGTTAGAGGCGTTGGCATCAAATGCAATGCTATTATAGCCAACAAAAAGATAATACTAAACAAAGAACTGCTAAAAAAGGACAAACTGACAGAAACTGATGTTCCTGTGCCAAAATATATACAACCTACTCGGAACATTGGCAAGCCATCATGATAATTATGTGGAGAACCGAACAAGGATTTTTCATCCATGCTTGTCTTTAGTTTAGTTATATTCATCTCATATTTAAACTTATTTACTTACTAAATTTTTTTAGATTAAGGCATCATGATTTCAAGTCAAATTCGTGTTTTTGCCCAAAGGAGAAAGGCAGACTGTCTGTGCGTGACTGTACATGGTGTGAGTGACGGGTCTGAACCACTTATGAATTTTGTTCATAGGAGTGGTTTTTGCATAATGAAACACATAATGAGGACTATTTCTTGACAGGGCACAGTCTCTTCCTAGAGCCTCTGCTGGTTGCCTGGAAACCTCACAGTGACAACAAGACTCCAAGAAAGCAAATAAGCATATTCCTCGAAATTAGCTTACAGATTAAAACAGCGCGTTGTCTAGTCCTTTATTGAATGAAACAAAGAATGACATAGCACACTGTAAAGTTATTTAATGAATGAAATAGAGATATTATATACATGAGGGCCAATTCTGAGACATTTTTGAAACATTTCCCGTCAAGTCAAGAAAATGTTCTGTTTTGTTTTTATCTCAGGGTATTCTGGGGGCAGCAGGTATAAGGGGTCCTCAGGGACAGAGGGGCCCCACCGGCTTCCCAGGTTTTGCAGGCACCGAGGGCCGGCCTGGCGCCAAAGGCACTGAGGTACAGTGGAGAGCACTGTGAACTGTTTCTTTTTTTTTGTGTAACTGATTTACCTCAGTAGCTGTGTAGAATGAATGTTTTCTGATAAATACATGAATCCTCAGGTCAAGAATGACCTATTGACCCTTAGTAGACAGTTAAAAGGTCAAGCTTAAAATGCTAATTAAAAATGTTTTCTTACAATATGTGATTTGTCCTGAAATAAATCAGTATTTTTTAAGTTTACGTATATAAACTGATAAACAATGTGGGAGTTTAAACACATAACATGCCACTTGTTTAATTTTTTTATGAAAAACAAATAAAACGTCATAGCCAGATCATTAGGCACAATGTAGCACAACATTTGCTGCATATTACATGAACTTTCAGCCGAGAGAAAGAAGCAGCCTGGTGAAGGAGATAAGCTTGACTGATTTTATATTTCTTCATACAGGGCACAAATGGAGAAACTGGTCCTCAGGGAAAACAGGGCGGCAGCGGGTTAAAGGTCAGTGATGATTTGTGCGTCTGAACACCACAAAATGTCAGAGGGCTTCATATGTTGTTCCACACGTCAGATTTAACTGTGAAACATTAGAGCCTCCAGTGGCTTCCTGCATGTGAATTTAACAATCCGATATGGTGAAATTAATCAACAACTTTCAACTGCAATAACAGGAATTTAACACGCTCCTGATTCTGCGCTTGGTCAGAATTATTTAGTTGTGTTTCATCCGTTCTAAAGGGTTCTAGATCTCTGCCATGTTTAACTCTAAAATTAAGTAAATGGGGATATAAAATGATTTCCTTTTAAATCATCCAGTGGGATTTTTCACCTTTTCTGGCTTCAGGGGGAGTGTAGCGTCAGTGACACTCTATATCCATGGCATTATGGATCTAGTGGTATGTGTTTATTTGCAAAGGTGTCTTAACAGAGGATAAGAAAATGTCCTAGTTATAAGTAAATCTGAATAATAAGCTTTTTTGGACACAAGGATAACTTAAAATCTGCCCCACAGTAATCCTGTTTGTACATTTAGTTACATTTGAAATATGTAACTTAAATTAATTATGTCGTTTCTGCTTTCAACATAATTTCACCCAGTTTTATAAAGTATAAAAATCAGGACATCGAAAGTAAAACAAAGGAAGGCGGTTTTGTAGATATTGATGCTCAGTCAAAGTTAGTAATATCTGAACATCTTTGAAGGGAAACAGGGGACCAGATGGATCTAACGGCAAACCAGGATCCAGAGGGAACAAGGTATTACACATTCTAAATATTTGATGTATACAACACAAGACAAACAATATCTCTAAGTTAAACCTGGCATGCAAATGCTTCGATCCATTTTTGTTTTCCTGACAAATATTAAGGCTTTAGGTTTCTGTTGTGTGAGTCGCTTTGTATTCTGCTGGTTATTTGATATTGATGCCGCCTTCTCACTTTACATTGTTCCAGGGCCGCCCTGGACAGAGGGGTCACACTGGCCAACCGGGTCCATCGGTAAACTTAAAGCCTGTCAGAAATCATTTCAAATGTAGTCAGCCCTAAATTCTTTATAACTCTGGCCTTATGTTCAAAATGGAGTTGTTTTTTTTTTTTTAACAATTCACATTATTGGTATTACAAATACAAGGTCTTAAGAGGAGTAAGGTCTTAGTTGTTTATTGATTGTGTGTGTCTGTGTGTGTTTTCGGTTGATTCCTCACAGGGTTTGCCCGGGTCACCTGGACCAGAGGGAGCAGAAGGAAAGCCTGGTACACAGGTTCCCATTCTCTGTCATATTTCAATCCCATCACCTTTAAATGTTGTCTGTTTGTCCTGTACTTCCTGCCACATAATGTACAAGCATTTCATATTCTGAGAATTATTATTTTATTATTATGTCGACTTATTTCACACACATCTCATTAGCCGTCTTGGCTTTAGTCCCCGGTTTGTGTCTTAGGTGGTACAGAGCTAGAACTTTTGATGAGGATAGAAAGAAGACATCCTCACACATGTTACTTCTTTAAAGAAAAGTAAAATACTTCTCTGAGTGCAAGATGTTCTGGTTGTTGGATGCAAGCTTAAAGAAGTGACATGCTGGACAAGAAAGAAATTACCTCAAACTGTCAAAACTCCCTCCGGAGTTGAGTTGGGGGAACTCTTATGTTGGAATTGTTGGTTTAGCCAGCAGGAGGCGGTCTTTATCTATGTTGAGCTCCACAGTAAGTTGCAGAGTTCATGCTCTATCTCTGTCTCATTTATTCATCGCTGTGTTTCATCCATTATTGAAAGAAAGCACTTATCTGGACTGTGGATTTATTTCTAATAGAGGGATACTTTGCAAAATGCTTTCATCGTCTTAATTAACAATTAGTTTGATTAAATTAATTAAATAAAGTATTTCTGATTGATTTGCAGACTGATAAAAAAAGTATATTTGTGGTGTTTTTGATACTTGGTAAGAATCAGCAGAGTCATGGGGAATAAAATATTTTTTATTTGCAGCCCAAAATTTGGGTGACTTCGTTTTGAAAAAAGTTTGATTGAAATTGATTTTAGTTTTGGGCAAATATGCCTAGTCCTGGTCTCGTCTAAGGGTTAGCTGACAAGATCGATCACTATCTTATGTCCGGTAAATATGAACCCACAGCAAGGAGACAGTTAGCTTAGCTTAGCATAAAGGCAGAGGTTAAACAGAGGCGAAAAGCTGGCTTGGCTCTGTCTAAAGGCAACAAAATCCCCCTACCAGCTCTACAGCTCACTAATAAACATCACAGCTCGTCATTTCTCTGTATAAAGCCAGTGTTGTGGTTGAAGGGATAGGGGTATGTGCTGGCCGGTTTTCAGACAGGAGCAGTGACTCTGTGCTGGAGTCTTTATCCTGAATCTACCAGATCAGAGCCAAGAAATAGTCCAGTACATATATCCCGGGCTTGAATGCTACGAAGTGTTTTGGCCGGGCGGTAATTCAATTTAATAATTTATTTTCTTTTGATGGAATCACATTGTGGTGAAATCATGTATCGAGATATACAATTATGTTGTCTAAATTGGTAGTAACAAGCACTTACTTAGTCAATTTTCTCCAAAAATCTGTTGTGAAATATTTTGATGGAATATTATTTGAAGAATTGCAGATTTGTTTTAACATGTGTGCATGCATGTAAGCAAATTCAGTATATAGTTAACTCGTAGTAGTAATTTTACTTGAAACTGTACCACATTATTGATGATTTCTTTTCCCAATATTTTGTAAAAGCACCAATTGTCAACCTTACAATATCTCCCCAATGTCAATATCAGTGTATTTGGTAAAGAATATCGTGATATCAGATTTTCTCCATGTCGCTCAGCCTTACAAAGTGAATATGAGAAGAGGGCAGCAGAGCACCACTGACCTCATTACCAGTGTGTGGATATCAGCTCTGACTGGACATGATTGTTTACACTTTATATTACTATTGCCATGCCCACATTATTTCCCTTACCTTTACCAAGTGGTTTTATTTGCCTTAACCTAACCATTTTGCAATAATGTATTATGATGATGATAATAATAATAATAATAATATTAACATAATCTTCATCTTGTAGCCTCATATTTAATGAGTGGATATAAGGGTGGCATCAACCTTCTCAGCTATAACTTTAGGATTACATTGCTTGATAAAAGGGAGATAATTTCCTGAGTGTATAATTAAATTCATTACATTGATGATATTCCCTGTGTGTACTCTGCTGCATTGTTGGTATTTTCTCTGTCTCTCTTTCTGTTGCAGGGCCCCTCAGGTGCAGCTGGCAGCAGTGGCAGTAGAGGGCCAATGGTAAGAATGACCTCAGCATTCAGTTCCCGACATCATCCCTCCGGCTCGGCTTTTTTGGCTCCCCCCAAGCTGCATCGTTAAGCGAATAAAAACACATTATTACAGATTTACAAGACAGCCCGGATTTAATATGGAGGGCTTTATTGATTCATGAGCTGGCAAACAAAACAAACACTGCCATATAAAATGTGTGTGTGTGTGTGAGAATGTGTGTGTGTGTGTGTGTGTGTGTGTGTGTGTGTGTGTGTGTGTGTGTGTGTGTGTGTGTGTGTGTGTGTATATATATATATATATATATATATATATGTATGTATATGTGTGGACACCGATGTGATTGCTAAACGTATTATTCCAAAACCATAGGCATTATCTGCTGAAATCCTCACTCGTCTGGTTTCATTTTCATTAATTTTTTTCTTCCAGATTTAATAAAATATTGTATGCTGTTGCATTAAGATCCCCCTTCAATAATACCAAATGGACCAAATCCTTAAAGAAAAATCTGCAGATCTTCTGATCTTCAGATCTATCTTGTGATGTCCAGAGAAAACTGGATTTGCTACTGTAGATGTGGAGCTGCTGAGTAATGCGTTTGGGATACCCAAATTGGCAATCACCACATTATTGATTTCTCTAGTTAAGAAAGACAAATGTAGCCTGTCGAAGAGTCGTAAATTAAACTCTTAATTGCCAATACTTCATCCATGTAGGGAGTAGCCATGTGAAATTAAATGACCAAGAAAAAGGAAATGGCAGATTTAATTTATCAGTAAAATACTGGACAAACTCATTGAAACTAATAATTGAACATCTCAGTGCACGTTTGGTTATTTAGAAATTATGTTTCCCCTTTGCACGTTTATATTTTTTATCAGGTCTGCAACTCTTATGAATATAATTAATCTCATCCTGCATTGTATGTGTCCTTGTAGCATTTTATTTTATTTTTAGCAACTGTTTGATGACTTCTGACTTTTCAGGGTTTCCAAGGAATTCCTGGAGAGAGGGGAGCAGATGGCCCACCAGGTTCACCGGTATGCTTTATTATTCTGTGGTTGTGATATTTAGAACACAGGACTAAAGACAATAACTACAAAGTGAAACTGAGTTCTTCAGAGATAGGGGCCGCCAGGCAGGAAGTTTGTTGTGAAAATGATCAGATTCTCGGAAGCATATAGCTCAAGAAAGAAAGTTTCTTCCAACTTAGAACTTCTGAGAAATTAAGCTGAGCCAAAACATCATGGTGATATTAATCATCTAATCTGACTTCCAGTAAGATGGCAAGCAAGCGTTTCTCCCCCGAAGAATGTACTCTTGTTCTCTGCAGTCCTGTGAATATTATTGGCTGAACAGATACATAGATGGTATTGATTGGTAGTGTGGATTTTTAGTGACCGAGTGCTTTCATCTGTCAGGGGCCACCAGGGAAACCAGGACCTCCAGGATCACCAGGACCCACAGGGGACAAGGTAAGGCCATAGGCACAGAGCAACCTGAACCTCATTACATACGTGTGTGTGTGTGTGTGTGTGTGTGTGTGTGTGTGTGTGTGTGTGTGTGTGTGTGTGTGTGTGTGTGTGTGTCTTTCTGTCATTATGGGTTATGTATGTTTTGTGTGTTTTCTCAGGGTTTCACAGGGAAGCCAGGCATGGAGGGACCGCAGGGCCCAGTAGGCATGTATGTAAGTGATCCTTCAGCAGGGCACATACAAGGAATGCACCTGATCTACATTTTCACAGCTTGAATAATAAATAATATACAGCACACCAAAAGGATATAGTGTGGCTTTGCTTATTAAGACACTTTAAAAACTCTACAGATTCTTACTGTTACCTGTTAAAAAAAGTACACCTACCTACACCTCCAAAGCGCAAGAATTAACACATCATATCAAATAAATTAAAATATAAATGTAAAAGTATGAACTTGTGGTTTCACTAGGAGTTAAATGCTGGAAGTAGCCAGATTAGCTGTGTATCCCTCTTTTCAGTCTGCTAGCTCAAGCTACATAACGTATTGGACCAAATACAATAATAACACGGAAATTTCCCAATTTGGGATAAATAACGTCTATGTAATCTAATACAAGACAACCCTGATTAAAAGACAACCTCTCTTTTTCTAAGACTATTTTTGTTTTTGTTGTTTTTGTTTTTTAAGACATTTTGAAAACCAAATTTGGCTTTTTACCAAAAACAATTTTTGTTGAAAATAATGATAAATAACACTTTTAATAAACCAAGGTAGGTTCTTTTTAATGTCTTTAAAAAAAATAACCATGTTTTTCATGTCAATCTTTTTATTATTTCACTATATTTTAGAGGAAATATTCCCATTTAAATTTAATAACACATAATTACATTTGTAAATAAATTACTTACAGCTGCTGAAGACCACACCGGTTTTTACTCCTATCAGCTGGGATCTGGAAACACAAGCTCACCTAAACTGGATAGAAGAAGACTGCCTGATTTTGAGCAGCCCTGTTGAAACTATAGTAGACAAATACAAGTGCTGGTCGTTACTTAGTCAGCAGCAGTGTAGTCTCCATATCACCTGCTAGCAGCAAACGATGCAAAACAGTAAGGAGATAGGACCCGAGTTAGCTCAATTTGGATTCAGTGGGAGCCCGAGGGAGGAAATACAGTGTGGCCGTGGCTTTTATTAATAAATATTGTTTTTAGAAGTAAACCTGCCTCCTGCGTATACTAGCTCTAGCTGCTACTCTCATTTAATTTGTGCCATAATGGCGTTCCTTGGAGAGTCTAATATTTTCTGAAATGGTACATGGTGAGAAAGGATGGAGAACCACTGATATAGAGCAGCTTTGGGATGTGGTGGAACCGGAGATGCACAACATGGATGTGCAGCCGACAAATCTGCAACAATGGGATGCCCTCATGTCTACGGTACATTGTGTCAAATCTCTAGAGAATGTTTCCAGCACTTTTGTAGAATCAATGAGACAAAGAATCCAGGCTGTTCCGGGGGCAAAATGGGTCATGGCCAATTATTTGAAAGGTATACCTGGTGAAGTTCCCAAAAAGTCAAACATCTTCCATACAGTTCAGATTGTGTGACAAATATGAATCACTACAATATTCTTGCAAATGTATTGTGGTGCTGATTGAACCTTTGTGACAGTAACTGATGATAAATGAAATTCTTCCATCTGTTGTTCCTTCTACAATCAGGGTGTCCAGGGAAACGTGGGCATGCGTGGGCCTCCTGGGTTTACAGGAGAAAGGGTAAGGTCTTTTTTTCTCTCTTCCTTATTTCAAGTCTAAAATCCTTGTAAAAGTGATTGTTGATTGAAGAAAGGGCCAGAAAAAGGCATCTCAAACATGTAAGACCAGTCAAAGATGGAGCTCAGAGAGACAAAAGCTATTTTTAGGAGGAAAGTTGTCTGTTAATCAGAACGTGGAAATTGACATTCTGACATTTTTACAGATTTTCTTTTGTGAATGCAGATGAGTGCCGACTTTTTTTTAAATGGGCTGTTAATACCTATTTCAAAGCAAAATCCACACCTTTAACAGTGAGAAATAACACAACTTCTTCTTTTTCTCTGCACCAGGGTGAGCCAGGTTTACGAGGTTTACCTGGGCCTGTTGGGAAGCCAGGACCTGCAGTAAGTGTTTGTAGTTCTTATTTTCCTTTTTTATTTCCTTTCTTTTGAATTATGGGAACCATTGGGGGTATATGAGAGTAGGATAGAATATTGGACAGAGGACAGCAGCTACGATGGGGTCACACCAAGGAGGGTTATTTAAATAAAGGTGGTGCAGGGACTGGCTATTGATGAAGGTGAAAAGGCCGCATTGATTGATTTTGTTGGAGCCACCGGTGGCAAATCTAATTGCAGAGTGGAGGACAAATATTGCTTCATGCACTGTCCTCCAGAATGTCCCCTGCAGTCTAATGCCAGGTGACAACCTTAATGAGAAAGCAGTTCTCTAAACGTTACAGCTCTGTTTCACTGTGCAGTGTTTAGAAGTGGAGTAGACAACATATGAAAATGACACAATAGAAAATGCAGTACACAACAAAAAAGCAAGGAAATATCACGACCCCAAAATGCAGTGGTTAAAAAAAAATAGTCCATATCCTTGATGTTACATTTCCGGGATTGTTTTGGTGCCGCAGGAAATTCCACCAGATGCATGTATTTTCTGTTTCCTGCCGCTTTATTTGTATGAAAATTTAAAATTTTGGTGGATTCATGAGATCTCTGCATGGTAAATTGAGACAGCTGGCTAGACTATCTGTCCAATCTGAGTTTTCTGTCACTCCAATATTTAGCAGCAGCTTTGTGCAGAGTTTATGACAATTCAAATTGGTTTAAAGAAATGCCATCCTCCCATCCCTGAATGCGATGTGGAGTAGCCAGACCCCCCTAAATCACGCTTTGGAGGAGGGTCTGGCAAAGCGAACACCAAAAGCGAGAGGCAACGTGGGTTAATATGTGGACTAATACTGGGATGACACTTGTGTGAGTTGTTTGACTTCAAAAAGTTAACCACTTTACTCAAACCAAAGTTCAACACACCTGTTGATGTCTGTCTTCTTTAGTCTGTTGGCTGTTTAGGGTTTTCTCCTGGAACACGTAAAACACATTCTGCACTTACTGCTGCGTCTTGTTTTGACTGTGTACATATATGTGCTCATCATTGTCGTATGTACATTTTTTGTACTGGTGTTATTGTCGAATACATTGTAAATAAATATTTCTAAAATGTTATGATGTTTTCGTTATTACACAATACTTTGTCTGGCCTTTACAAAAATCCCCTGACAAATAACCCATATTACATAAAAGACTAAAAATAAGAAAAACTAAACTAAAATTAAGGATTTTCAAGAAATAAAAACTAAACTAAACTAGCAAACCCACTTTAAAAACTAATTCAAACTAAAATGAATTTGAAAACAAAAAGTCAAAACAAAAATAAAATTTTATGAAAAAGGCAAAACTATGATAACCTTTTGCTTGGTCATGGTAAAAAAAATGGTCAATTCTAAGCAAAAAAATTGGGATTTGTATTTTTCCCCAAATTGTGCAGGCCTAATAGAAATGCAGAGTAAAGTTAAACAGTGATGAGAAGGTAGATTCATCAACTTCTGGCTTGAGCGCTAAACACAGTGATAGACTAAATGCTTTGATGATCACATCACGGAATGAATTTAAAGCCACACTCATAATGCTAGACAATAAGGTTTGTAGTAGTATCAGTTTCAATACCGTCATTAAGGACAATTCCGGACATCATAAATATGCGTGTACTTTCGACTGAAAAAACTCTGACCCAAATCGGTGCAGGCAACACGGAATAGCTGCAGCTACGTTAATGAGCTTCCACTGAGCTAAAACACCAGTTTTAGAGAGCCTTCGTGTCTCTTAACAGACAGAAAATGCACATAAAATGTCTGTGCACCATGAACAGGGCCCTTTCGTGACAACAAGATGCGTTTTTAACTCAGACATTGTTTAAATTCACCTTCCCTGGTCCCTGTCTCGATCCTCCCCGTAGCTTGTAGCTGGTTGCTGCTAGCTGCTAGCTCCTGGCTGCCGTCCGGTTAGTGTGTTCAGCCAGGCATCTGTGACAATCTACAATTTTCAAAGCTTCAATCTCGTTGCTGAGTTGAAAACGCATCTTGTTGTCACATAAGGGCCCTGTTTATGTTGCACAGACATTTTAATTGCATTTTATGTCTGTTAAGAGGTCTGTTCCGACCTAATGGGAAGGGAGAGGTGTTTCAGTCTTAGTGTTTGGTATTAAACTTCTGAACAGTGGAGGCACAAGCCAGCAGTTTGGTGACTACCTCTGAGCCTTACGTCCTCATTTTTAATTAGTCACGGTAATACCGTATACCGCGATAAAATAAGGAGGAGGTTTGACGGTAACAAAATTTGTGTTCAGTGCTCTGGAGAATAATAACTGACTATATAATAGGACACATAATGCATTACCAAAGGGATAACTTCTAACATCACACATTACAAATCACTACAAGACAAAGATGCCTAACAACCCCCTTCATTTTAGCTACATTATCATTCAACTGCAACAGACGAGCATAATTGTTTGTAGAAAACTAAGAGAACTCTACAGGCCTCATTTATTCTAAGCCTGTATATGTTACGAAGTATATAAGTAGAAAGTAAAGAGAAGACACTAAAATGTGTCTAAACTGTATAAAAGAGAACCATTTTTAAAGAAGAATCAGAACACCATAGCCAAAGAAGCCTTCTAGTTAAGTAACATCCCAAATCGTGTCTTCCTATTTATTGTATATTTAGCATAATTTCGTTCCCAAACCAACAACAGAAACTCATTTTTGAGCTTACACAAAAAACATCTTTCTCATTTCCTCACACAGCACTCAGACAGAAGTGTTGACACATAGCATGTTCTGACTTTGTTTTTCTTTGTTAGGGACTGCCGGGTCCTTCTGGAGACAAGGGACCCCGGGGACCTCAGGTGAGAAAAAGCTTTAATTGGAGAGTTTTTGCTCTAAATAAGAGAACTAAATAGGTTGCCTCTCCCACATGTTGATGGAGTTAGACTGAAATGCAAGTGGCTTTTTTTTTTATCATTTTACTATGACTCTGTGTCACACAGGGGAAATAGGACCCCAACAGGCACAGTTAAAAGCTGTACATTAGATTCCTCCTTTAAAATACAGTATGTAAAATTCTGAGATCTGAACTATCTAATGAATCCACTGGGAATCTTTCAGAACCATCATATCATGGCTTTTAATGTTCTGTTTTCTTATCAACCAGTTACTTAAAGTGGAACTTGTGTTGTTTTTTACAGGGTCGTCCTGGAGATGAAGGTTCCAAAGGGATACAGGGCCCACCTGTAAGTTAAACGTAGAGCAGTGCCTAGGGCTGTATTTGTTTTACAATGGAACTTCATTGTGTGTTACAGGGCTGTTGTGTTTAAACTTAAGTGGCATTTTATTTGGACACAGTGTTTTTCTCTTTTGCTCTGATTTGGTAATTCGACTCATCATGAAGAGAGATGATGTGCAGGGCCCGGGGTTTTTTCAAGCAGCAGGTTTCCGTTCAGTGTCAAAGACGCCTCTTAACAGCTGCTGTTGTCTTAACAAAAAAAAGCTGTTATTCAAGGTTCTTTATATTGACTCAACCCCTCCGATATTTATACTTGAAACTTAAATATAAACAATTAAGCAAAAATCAATTTAATTGAGGGGAAGCTCAATTAATCATAAAATACTGTGAGCCCACTGCTTCTAAATTAAAAGAAAAAGGGTGAAATAAATGGTTACTTATAACTGATGCTAATAATGCATTACTCGCAGTCCATGAACAGAATCACAGAATCTGTAAAATATCCGCTCTCGTTCTCTGATTGTGTCCTTGTTGTTGTGGACCACTCATTTCTAAAAAACTAATGAACCCATTTGTGCATCTGGCTGTGTATGTGTCCATTTGTTTGCATATGTGCTGACATCTAGCAACTGCCTCTTTAAATTGAAATTGCATAGCAATGGGACTGGGATACGACACCAGATTGCATTATAATATTTTGACCCCCAAAAAGAGGCTTAATCTCTATACTAGGGCCCTGCAGGTCTCCCAGGTGGTGATGGAGCAGCTGGAAAACCTGGACCTAGGGGAAGCCAAGGGCCCCCGGGAACTCAGGGGCCACAAGGGCCAGCAGGAATCCCAGTGAGTGGGTACCTACCATCAATTGCTGCTTTTACTTGTATACTACCGACTTTTTAAAGTCTGTAAAGTCATCAATATTTTTACTACATATAAGTGTCTGAGCACATACAACCTGTTATTTGACTTCTGTACATGTTTCATGGATGTCATCAGGGCCCACAAGGTGCTGCTGGGATGTTAGGATCAGCAGGGGAAAGAGGAGACAAGGTAAACTACATTGCATATAAAATCATGTCGTATGAGTGTTTTATTGCAAGAGATTTCTCTGTGAAACCTTCATTAATATTCAGTTAATGATACTGAGACTAATGCTGTAACCTCCAGGGTTTACCTGGCTTGCTTGGTGATGCCGGCCCCACCGGACAAGATGGACAACAGGTGGGTTTACTTTTAGAGTGAAGCGATAAGAAGCAATTTTTTCATTTATCCAATTTCAAAATAAATGTGTTTTTCTAGCACTCTATTTTATTTTAAACATAATATAATAATAGTCAACTATTTATGAAATGAAATATATTTATAACAGCCTTATAGAACAGCAGAAAACATACTATAGAATACAACACTATAAATTACAACCGGCACAGGACTGGTAGATTACGAAACCGCAACAAGATGGTCTGCATTTTCTTACACTAATTTACAGCAGAACATACTATCTAATTCATATGATCGAGCATATTACACCAGTGTAAATTCTGCATGAATGTGCCTGTGGATCATAGAATGTAAAAATAAGCTGTGGATGTACTGCACACTGGGTCCTGCTTTTTCCATAGAGCCTATTTAAAGTTAGGTTTTACCTTTAAACTTAGGCAAAGACAGGTTAGGTGCTTCATAGGAAATCATATATATATTTATCCTTCAAGTTTACCATATTTCTTATATTGTAACCACAACTGAATGATGCATCCACAAGCAGAGGTGTCAAAAGTATTTAAATTCATTACTCAGGTAAAAGTATAGATATTAGGGGTTAAAAAGACTTCTGTAGTAGTTGAAGTATCAACTTAAGCTTTTAACTCAAGTAAAAGTGTAAAAGTACTGGTTTCAACACTACTTAAAGTAGAAAAGTAATGTAAGGGGGAAAAATAATATCAGTATGCTCTTTCAAATTAGATAAATGGAGATGAAGGGAGTTGTTTTTCATCCAACCATTTTGAAAACTTCTTCCGGGTATGACCAGGGATGTAGAAGTGTTAGCTGGTCTCCCTGGCTACCAACCTCCTCGCTGGTGCTTGGTTGGGACATTTCCCTCGAGTTCTCTAAGTCTCTGCCACAGACATCTTTGTACTAGGCTACATACGTCTGCTATTTCCATCCTGGAGCGGGACGTGATATGTGTTGTGTGCAGGTATAAGGGATAACATAGAAATCAATAGGGTGTTGGAATGATATAGGTTTATACTGCACGTCAGAGTGTGAACCTCAGCACCTTCATGAGATGACTATAACTTTAATGTCCTTTTTTTAGTTTGTGAAGTGACCTTGGGTGTCATGAAAGGCACTTTAAATAAGATCTATTATTATTATCCAACCACAATCAAATTCAATCTATCCGGTTTGTTTTTCTTGGGTGTTTTTTTTTTTAACGATGACAAGCCGGAATGGAAACAAGCTGAACTGAAATAGGAGTAACGAGGCTTATTTTTTTTTAAATGTATGGAGGAGAAAGTACAGATAATTGCGTGAGTATATGTTTTGGTTTTTCTTGTGTTTTATTTTTAATTTTAATTTTTTTGAACAATGACAAGCCGGAATGAAAACAAGCTGAACTGAAATAGGAGTAACGAGGCTATTTTTAAAAATGTATGGAGGAGAAAGTACAGGTAATTGCATGAAAATGTAAGCAGTAGAAAGGAAAAGTCTGCTGTACAATAATTACTTTATCGAATATTGATATGCAGAAGTGAGATAACAAAGTATTTGTACTTCATTACTTGACACCTCTGTCCTCAAGTTCGTGGACGGAAACTGTTAAAGTTATTTCTATCAGTTTATTTTGAAAGGTTTTCGCTGTTTCACCCTGGCCAGCGGGGGGGCAGCAGCGGCCTCACCACACTTCTGTGAAAATGCATGAAGGTGATCAGTAACTTCTCAAACTCATGTAGCATTTTGAGAATCTTAAGATTTTTTTTCTAAATGACTGAAACTGAGAAAAGAGAGTTATTAAGATCAGGGTAAAGTCCCATCACCTTTACCCACATGATATTTTTGGGATCAAACATCAGTGTGTTCATCTAGACTTACCTAAAGGCCTATTAGGACACCTGTTCAATTTCTCATTGATATAATTATCTAATCAACCAATCACATGGCAGTTGCTTCAATGCATTTAGGGGTGTGCTCCTGGTCAAGACAATCTCCTGAACTCCAAACTAAATGTCAGAAGGGGAAAGAAAGGTGATTTTAGCAATTTTGAGCGTGGCATGGTTGTTGGTTCCAGATGGGCCGGTCTGAGTATTTCACAATCTGCTCAGTTACTGGGATTTTCACGCACAACCATTTCTAGGGTTTACAAAGAATGGTGTAAAAAGGGAAAAACATCCAGTATGCGGCAGTCCTGTGGGCCTTGTTGATGCTAGGAGTCAGAGGAGAGTAGGCCGACTGATTCAAGCTGATAGAAGAGCAACTTTGACTGAAATAACCACTCGTTACAACCAAGGTATGCAGCAAAGCATTTGTGAAGCCACAACACGCACAACCTTGAGGCGGATGGGCTACAACAGCAGAAGACCCCACCGGGTACCACTCATCTCCACTACAAATAGGAAAAAGAAGCTACAATTTGCAAGAGCTCACTAAAATTGGACAGTTGAAGACGGGAAAAATGTTGCCTGGTCTGATGAGTCTCGATTTCTGTTGAGACATTTAGATGGTAAAGTCAGAATTTGGCGTAAACAGAATGAGAACATCCATCATGCCTTGTTACCATTGTGCAGGCTGGTGGTGGTGGTGTAAAGCTGGGAGGGATGTTTTCTTGACACACTTTAGGCCCCTTAGTGCCAATTTGGCATGGTTTAAATGCCACATCCTACCTGAGCATTGTTTCTGACCATGTCCATCCCTTTATGGACCACCATGTGCCCATCCTCTGATGGCTACTTCCAGCAGGATAAAGCACCATGTCACAAAGCTTGAATCATTTCAAATTGGTTTCTTGAACATGACAATGAGTTCACTGTACTAAAATGGCCCCCACAGCCACCAGATCTAAACCCAATAGAGCATCTTTGGGATGTGGTGGAACGGGAGCTTTGTGCCCTGGATGTGCATCTCACAAATCTCCATCAACTGCAAGATGCTGTCCTATCAATATGGGCCAACATTTCTAAAGAATGCTTTCAGCACCTTGTTGAATCAATGCCACGTAGAATTAAGGCGGTTCTGAAGGCGAAAGGGGGTCAAACACAGTATTAGTATGGTGTTCCTAATAATCCTGAGGTGAGTGTACATTAACTGTGTACGAGGACAGCAGAGGACTTTTCATTGTCGGGTAATGATTATTTTGACATTTGACTCATCAGGGTCTCCCTGGCCAAACAGGAAATGAAGGCCCACCTGGACAAAAAGGAGACCAGGTCAGTGATCACAGCAGCATCATTTCTGAGTCTTTACATCAGTGATTCTCTACGCCACAAACAGCTTAAGAAGTCACTTTAAGGCTGTCTATTTTGTACAACTTGAGGCCAGGTTGACTTTGTCTCTTGGTGTGGAACATTCTGCAGCCTCATGTTTGAGGGAATAAAAGCCCTTGACAACCACCTGCTTACTAGAATTGAAAAGCATGCAGTCAATAACTGTTTGATTTCCATTCTTCTTGTTTTGCCGTTTTTTTACAGGGGGACCAAGGGTCTTGTGGGAATCTTGGTCCTCCAGGGTCTCCAGGAGAGAGAGGACATGAGGGCCCAAAAGGCTTAGAGGGACCACCTGGACAAATTGGAGAAGAGGTAGGTGCATTTATCCGCTTTTTATACAAAGGGGATTGCCACTTAAAGTGATGACAGACGTGGTAGACTGCTGTCTCATAAATGACAGAGCAGCTCCACAGGAGGGGATTTTCCAATTCACTAAAGAATTTAAGGACCTCATCTCATCACCATTACCTCCACCCTGTTTACTTTACATCATCACACAAACAGCCTGCTGTCCAAAGTGTGTTATGGTGAACAGATGTGCTTTTTGTATCTCATGTTAGCATTAAAGATTATGGTCAGGCTAAAATGTCCAAAGTATTTCAGGTGCTCCATGAAAGGCGTTAAACTACCATTACTGTTGCAAAAACTGAGAAATTAGATTTCCCTGATAATGCCATGATGGTAGTGCTCGACTCAAATTCCTTTGTGGCTTTTCAAATGTAGATTTTACAAAAGTAAGATGAGCAAAAAGCTGGCACAGCTTAGAATATCTGTGATACCTTAAACAGCTTGTTGAAATGTTTATTTAACGACATGAAATTGTACCAAGCTTGAGAACATCTGAAAACAAATCATTTATGGAGCCCAACAGAGTGCTACTAGAGTGTGTCATTGCTTTTTAAAGTCCTTATTGGTATTTTTGTCATTGAATGTAAAAGCAGTCTTGAAAAACTAATCCTTTTGGGCTGCATGGATGAAGCCTGTACGGTGGTTGACAGTGGCAAACGCCCTGCAACTTAAGAAAACACATGCAAATAGAAAAAATACAAGCAAATACATATCCACGCTGCAAATATAGAAACAATGCAAAAAGAAAAGCCAGGAAAAAGAAGCAATGTGACGAGAGTGTTGTTCTCTCTCGTTTGGTGGGTGTGTCTCGGCTCAGGTCACGGGTGATACTCAATCATGTAAACTCATGGTAATAAAACATTTCAAACGGTTTGTTTAAACCAGATTACATGAGAGGGTTTAATTTTGAGGTTCAAAAGATCACAAGTGTAGGCCTCCTCAAGTGTTCTTGTGATTATACAACGATTACCAACAAAATTAGTGATCAATATGTATTCATATTGTGTAGTAATTCACTCTTGAAATAAATTTTAAAAAAGACAGGATTTGTAGTTTCTCCCTGGAAGCTAGCCAATTTGAGCTATATTTTTGTAGAGATCGTGGGTTTTTATCACTGAGCAAATCCCGCCCGCACATATGAACACAAAACTGCTAACGCCATCGTGTTGTAAGTAAGACAACTGCTGAAAAAGTTATTGTATTCATTAGCACGATTGCCGTACTTGAACTAACAACATCCAAAACACCAAAGTACGAAGACATAGCGGACCAGACTCAAGCTTTTATTTTGAAAAGTCGAAACTCAGGAACGGCAGTGGTTGGGAGGGCATGAGACGAGAGCATAGACTGTATATTATTAATGTATTATATTAAATAAATAATAATGTTAATTTAATATACGGCCTATGGACGGGAGGCATGAGACCGGGAGGTCTCCAGGCTGCAGCCATACCCGACTCTAATATAAAGCCAGAGCTCTCTCTCCCTGTGGGGTTGAATATCAAGCTGTTCCACTAAACACTCCCCCTAGAGACCTGGAGAACTTCCGTTGTGTAATCTGTATGCAGCGTTTATTTGTTGCTTCTGCTTTTCTTTTGCATTGTTTCTATATTTGCAGCGCATTTGTGTATTTGGTTGTGTGTTGTGAATGGTGCGTATGTGTTGTCAAATTAATGAAGTTGTTTTCTTAATTTGCCCATATTCTGTCTATTTGCATGTGTTGACCACCGGTAGTTGGATTAAAATAGACAAGCAAAAATACCAGAGAAAAATAGATCAAAGGCAGCTTTATTTTCCACTGTATCATGTTATGGCGTCAATCTTCTCATCTAACTCTAAGTGAATAAGCATGTTTCCCAAAATGTTAAACTATTCCTTTAAATAGGGAAAAGTGTCTGTGTCCTAAACACCAGATAACCCTAAAATCTTGGCCAAAGTCTGGCTGAATTGTGTAAATGTCTGGCTGTGATGAAATAATTTCAGTCCAAAGTTTCTCTCCCGTACTTGGGCGCCCTGACAACGAGAGGGGCATGAGAGTTGGTCAAACCTGTCAATTTTGTGAGTCTGCTGGTCATTGTGAGAGTTTTTAGCCCTGGCATTCTCCAGAGCAACAAAATCACCCACCATGATAGCACCTGTGGGTAAGATATTTCAGGCCGATTTATGTTTCTGCGTTAAATCAGCGCAGTGGGTACGTACGTACGGAGGTGTGTACGGCGTGGAGATACGGACCATACGCTGCAGCCATACGTATACCTGTCAAAAAAATGTAACTACACGTCGAAGTGAAGCAAACCGCAACAGCTGTTATTGTTCCACTCGGTGTGGCTTGGTAGGGTTGCATTCCCCCAACTCATTTCCTGGTTCTCCTTTTCCATGAGCAACATGAAATCAAGGAGAGGGTTAACTTTTCCTGCTAGAGATTTCCCACCGTGGTCCGAAAACACAGGGGAGACACTTTGTTTCTCTCCCTGTGCATCCAGAGTCTGTACTCTCTTCAAAGCCAATCCCGTTACTTGCTCTACCACACACTTCCGACTCTCACACACATGCCGACCTGCTATTCTCTTAACGAGATCAACGCACACACACAAGTATAAACCTCAGGCCACTAACGTAGGCTACAGCGAAAAGCTCTGTGTGGAGCCTCAGCGGAAGCATAAATCCTGCTTTACTCTACTCCAGACTCATTTTCCTCCCTCCTCTGCAGGGGGATGTCGGGCATCCTGGTGAACCTGGAGATCGTGGATCCGAAGGGGAGAAGGTACATTAACTTCTGTCCTTTTAGTTTGTTGAAACTGTTGAGGGGTTCCTGTCTTCACATCTCTAATGAGGAGGATGATTGTGTTGCTCTGATTCTAAATGATGTAAGCAGTTTCTGATCAGACTGTGGCTGTTGTTGGCAGGGTGACGTGGGGCCTTCAGGTTTGTCTGGTCGAGAAGGCCCTTGGGGAGACCTGGGAGAAAACGGCAAAAGGGGCCCAAAGGGAGAGAAGGGTCACAATGGACTAATGGTGAGGACAGCTTTACCCCTTAGTTACTCCTTTACTTCCTTTGCAGTTGTGGGACAACGGTTTGTTTTTTTTGGTATTTTTTTTACATTTTAATCATAAAATATACTTCCAACATTCCAAATGGTTGGATTTGGGCTATTAGAATAAAAACATTTCAGAGAGTGTTCTTCAGTAAAACATTCTAATCATGGCTGTATTGACATTTAAAGGATAAGTCCGTGAATTTCTTTTCTTTTTTTTTTCCTTGTCATTATGAAAAGACCAACACAAGCAATGGGTAAAAAGATGAAACATATTGATAAGCTTCACTTCCTGATCTCTTGAACAGGGTGAACCTGGGCTGATGGGTGAGGTGGGACCTGCAGGTCTGGCAGGGTTGCAGGTGAGTTTATAACCAGGATGTATTGATGCTACCTTTTAAATAATAAACTTTTAATGAACTGTTTACAACTGGGATTGATTTAATTGCTGTAACTGACTGATTTGTTTTGTTTGCAGTGTTTTGTGTCTCCACACATGTTTAAACTGAAGTCAGTGTCTGAAGTGTTTCTGTGGTGTGTTTGTGCTTTTGTTAGGGAATCACAGGCTCTCGGGGACTCCCGGGGCCAGATGGACCTAAGGGCCAGAAGGTAATATTATTTTCCTTTTTAGTGACAAGCAAGTTGTTGCTGACATTTATGAATAATTTCATGGATATTTTGCATATCAATAAAAGTGTTTTACGTACCCTATATCACCTGCAGTGTTCTGCTTGAATCAAAGTTAAATGAAGTTGAATGTCAAAGCAATGGCACCAACAGATTTCCCTCCATCTCTCCAGGGGGAGTCTGGCTCTGTGGGAATTACCGGACCTCCGGGGTCAGAAGGCCCTCGGGTAAGCTTTGATTCCACATAACATTTTGCCCAACATGGTCTGCAGTACAGCTATAAGAGAGAAGTAACATTTTGCTCTCTGTTTGTCCTGTTTATAGGGAATAACTGGCACTCGTGGTCTCAGAGGAGACGCAGGGGGGCTGGGACCACCTGTAAGTATCCTCGATTGTCTTGATTTACTTTCCATGCTGATGAACAAATATTATTACTAAATATATCCTTAGCACTAAAGTGATTCTCATAGTCTGCATTTGTGTGAACGTGATTAACCTCATCCTGTATGTGTTCTCTTGTTGTGCAGATTGCCCTGTATTGGCTGTATTTTAGTTTGGTCCCCTGTTCTGATCCAGCAGTGCCGTTAATGGAGGCACCCTTTTTAAATACATTATTTCCCTTTTGTTCTGTTACAACAGACATCAGTGAATTGAGTGTACATGGCAGGACTACATTTTAGAGAGAAATTGAGCTTATTACAGTGGTATTTAAGTTTTACAGGCAGCATTACAGCTGGATGAAAACAAAGGACTGATTGAGTTAAGACTGCATCAGCAAGTCTTTTTTTTCTTCTAATAACTGAAGCCCTGATGATTTAACAAAAAAAAGTATCCGCAACTAAATAAACATAAGGAAGTGCATCATGTCCATCCAACGGTGAAAAAACATCAGTAGACAATGTTGGCCTGTCTACCATCCAAGTCCAGCCTGAAATATTCTATTCCATTATATACTGGATGGATTGCTATAATATGTTTACAGATAAGCACAGTTCCCAGAGGATGAATTCTTAGGACGTTGCTGATGCCCTGAGTTTTCCTCTTATGTGATCATGAGGTTGATATTTGGGGTTTTAAGCAAAATGTCTCAATAAGTACTGATGCACATTAACATTAGCATTTAGCTCAAAGTGCCCAGTGCTCACAGTGTTACAGAGCGGTGGCTCTGGAGTCTTGGTTTAGTTCTCTACTGTTTATCACGTTAAATCAAATAACCAAAATCCTTTGTCTATTGTTGCTAAAAAAACAGGAAACAGCTAACAACATAACCAACAGCTGAGGATGTTGTCTTGGGTTAGATGGCAGACATTTGTGTGGTACAGTAGTGCACTATTTCACCTTAAACTGAATGTTAGTTGCAACTAAATCTAGTCTCCAAGCTTCTCACCCTCAAAGCTGATTTTAATTTAATTTACTTGAAGTTAAATCGGATTTTCTGCCCAAATGTAGAACAGAGAAAACCTTAATAACTTAGTTGTCAAGGTAATCGTGTTGCATTTTTGTGATATCCGCATGGCAGGGTCCGGTAGGACAAGTTGGACCTCAGGGAGACCAGGGAGCTAAAGGAGAAGCGGGGCCACAGGGACTAAAGGGAGAGCCAGGAGCTCCAGGTCCACCAGGTGAACTGGTTAGTGAGGTTTTCTTCTTATATGTATCTACTGTACTGTACTTTATAAAACCAAAGTTCATGTTGCTACATCTTGTTGATGAAAATATAATCCAAAAACTAAAATCTATATTTACTATGTGCAAATATTCATTAAAACACAATAATAATCTTATGACCTGTGTAGGGTGAGGATGGTCCGCCAGGAATCCAAGGTCCTCCGGCTCTGGCAGGGTTTGAGGTGAAGCGATACTTTGTCTGATGTTAACAACCAATTGCTGACGAATGCTTTTTCCCCCCCTCGACAACTCTGACCTTGTTATTTGTTCCTCTTCCTTCTCTTTTCCAGGGGCCTCCAGGAGAGATGGGCCTCCAGGGTCCCCCAGGTCCGCCAGGGGCTCCTGTAAGTGCAAACAACACAGAAACAGAGTGGATGATGAAATCACATTTTGCCCTCACAAGCTGTTCTATAATTAAACCGTGTGTGTTTCTATCTGAAAGTTATCCTAACTGGGGGGGGGGGGGGGG